>NW_027175876.1:2159815-2332315 GCF_023055335.1 Clinocottus analis
AACACTAATGTGATGGGGGAGGGAGACGAGCCGGATCGTTAATGACTGAGGAGGCGTTGGAGATCACAGAGGTTCCCACCGGCATCATAAGTCAAAAAGACTTCCTGATTTCAAAGCTTTTATCGGCGCGGCGGAGAACAAATCTGTTGGTAATTGTCACCGTGTCGGTATTTCATAGTTGCCGGGGAAATCACACCAGATGGAAATTTTAGGAAGATGGAAATTTCTAGAGTTGACACACACAGATAAACATGACAAATCTTTTACACGACATGAGTAGAGGGTTCGAACTTCCGACCTTCCAACTAGTGGAGGACCTAAGACCAAAACTGCTGTATTTGGATGTATTGAACACCATAAGTCATATGTAAGGGAAATATTTGGTTTGATACATGCAAAATGCGCAAATGGGCACCAATGCAAATTTTGGGGACCTCGCCTGAATGTTTTCTGTACTAAACTCTCTCTAACTTTGTTCTGCTTCACTTTATCAAAGTCATCCTTTGCAGAGAGAGTGTTTATATGTTGTGCTCTGGTTTGGGTTAAAGTTTAACTTTACAGCTGCATCATTTCAAACAAATAATCATCCTGAAAGTCATGTTTTTCTAGGCGGACCTGAAACCTTTTCCTTTTTTTCCTGTGTGTCATCTTCATTCACTCCTTACCAGAAACATATAGACAGATGTTTACACATCTGAATACAATCTCACATGTGTACCTTTTATCATGAGAGTCAAATTATTCAAATCGCCCAAGTGGTTGCAGAGATTCACCCTTTTTAGTTTGGGGATGCAATTTTCAAAGGAAAGGGCCTAAAAATAGGGTGGTTTTCTATGGAGTCATTGCAAGGCCTCGTCACACCAACCTTGACTTAATTTTACTTTTTTTAAATGTAATCTTCAATCTGTTGATCCAGATTAAAAGTTATATTTCAACACATTTGAATCAATCATCACGCGACGTTGAAATAAGAATAAATTCGCCTATTCTTCTTTTGGTTTTCCACCTTTTCGTTGGCCGTCCTCCTGCCCGTTAGACATCGGTCCTTTCCCGTCCGTCTGCGTCCCCGTCCCTCCACCCGACCCTCCACCCGTCCCTCCACCCGACCCTCCGTCATTAACGGGGTTGTGTGCAGTGAGGCTCGGCCGACATTATATGCGCCATCTATTTGCCAGATGTTATTGCTTACACGGTGGCGATTTCATAAGGTGCCGTGACAATTTCATTAACTTGGGGGGGAGATCACACTCCCTTTTCCAGGAGACGGAGAGAATGAAGAGGCAAAAAAAAAAAAAAAAAGAGGGTTTCAGGATCTAAGACGCTGTTACATTAGCGGAAGATGGGGGGGAGGAATACATCACCAAGGAATTACCGAGCACAATAGACACAGGCAGAGCCATTCTGCTCCATTTTAATGAGATATGCTCGGCTCATGCTACCTGCGGTCCCGGGCTGCGGGTAAATGAAATTGCACCCGCAATGGCGCGCTCAATTGTTGCCAACAAGAACCTTGATCTGTCAGCAATGCGGCTGATTCGCCTATCCGCTCCACCGCGGACTCAAATGATCAAAATTTAGAGAAAACGTCGGACGGTATCAGGCGTATCCCATTTTCAGGGAGATATTGAGCTCTCAAGCGGTTGGCTGACTGTACGTCGGGGTCAGGTTCATTGAAAAGCAGGAGACGAAGGGTGATAGCCCTCCCCAATCACATTAGTCACATATCGATCGTGCCCCTCTGTCTGCTCGGTAAAGGTGAACACGGCAGACATAATCCCGCTAGAAGCTCCCTCCCCCCCAAACCACTCGGCCAGATGTGGAGGAGTATCCGCGATAAGGGGCTTCTTTTTTTTCCCCGGCTTACATCTGAGGTTGACCCCGCTGTTTGCAAGTTGCCTTCGTTCGTCCCGGGTCTGACTTCACAACGTGCTGTGTGTTTGTTTTCTTCTTGCTCCTCCTTAAGATCCGAAAAAGCAAAGAATAAGTTGTCTTCACACACTTCATCTAAACACACTGTGCTGTACACGTGAATGTGCATGGAGGCCGAGGTGCCGGCGGCGATGTGCGATCGCTAAATAAAAACAGATGAAGAGATGAAGGGGATTCATCAACAACAACAACAAAAAGCGCGACGCCTTAGCTCAGTGGCCAGCGATGCATAATTCATAGCTGATCAAATTTGACAAGATCTTATCGGCCTGTTTGGGGTTTGTTGTGGAACCGACGCCGCCTCTCTCTCTCTCTTTCCTTCATTTTTTTTTTTTTTTTTACGGCTGCATTGTCTCACTCAGGCTGCTGCAGGAGTCCAATTTCCATTTTTCTTTTTTTTTTTTTGCAAGTCGGCCCACATTAGCATACATTTCTCCACGCGGCAGTGAGAAGGGGACAACCGGGGTCCTCATCAGATCGGATTAAAGAAGAGAGTCCGCCGGAGCGGAACAGATTTAGGGAAGAGAGGCAGGGGCAAGGAGAGAGGGATGGAGGAGGTGTGCAGAGGGACGGAGAAACAGTCGGACCGTGAACAACTTTCGACCTGCAGTCGCACGCCGCTCCCCTGCAGTACATCCGAACCCGTTATTAGATAAGCCTTGAATCTGGAAGTCAAAGTCCTGTCTGTTCAGCCTCTTTATTCCTGACATCAGTGCCTCAGAAAGGCCCCGTTCTCTCACCCAGGGTCACATCGCGCCGGCTCAGAGCCGACCTCGAGCGCTGAAAGCATCCAGGAGGTGATATTTTCCGGCTCGCGTGATTTAACTTCATCGTCCGCTCTTAGCACAATGTCGCCTCGCCCTTGCGAGGTACATTAGTGATATTGATGGCATTTTTTGGGTGCGAGTGAAACATCCAGATAGACCATTTAAGTTGCACTCACACGATGAGAATGTACCGCCCGGACGCAGACTCTTCACGGAGGCAATGTGCTGTACAGCGGCGGACGGATGAGCTGAATGACTCGAGGTGAGCGGCGTTCAGGGTTTCTGTTTTTTTTTGTCGCTCGGTGGGGTTATTTCCCCAGTTTCTGCCATCGTGCCACTTCAATCAGATTTTTTTGTCAGCTACTAGAGTTCTGCCCTTTTCTCTCATCCGCTGGGTCAAAGCACACATCCATACCGATGATAACAAAACATGTCCCTCCAAAGAAGTTCCTCAATATTAACAATTCATGTCTGTTTTCTGGGAGAAACATTTACAGTGAGATGGACCTCAGGAAGCTGTGCTGGAGGGAAACATTGTGAAACGCTGACTCAGAGAATCTGCTTCATCTCTCATGGGTCTGTGCTTTGCATTTGGTCCTAAAATTAGACATTCGCCGTTAGGGATTGTCCCAAAAATCTATAGTTTTTTACTGAATATATGTACGTGCTGTAGATTGTTTACTGTATTTACGATTAATCTATAAAGTGCTCTCTGCCAAACTGATCACTTTCTTCAAACTCATTGGAAAGTAAACTTTATCAATCAATATGATGTACGACATCCAGACTAACATGGAAAATAGCCCAATTAAATAATAAATGAAATCAATAGAGATTATAGAGAAGTCTAAAAATGTAACAAATATAATTTCATCTTGTTATCATCATCCATAGTTATTTGCATGAACATAAGGTTTTAAATTAATAGGAAATAAAGTATTGTTTTGTTTCAATATTTGCTATTTGGGCGTTAGTAGTAATACTTCTGTATTAAAAAAAGTCGTTAAGCGACTTTTTAAAATTTTCTCACCAAAAAACAAAAATTTGGCGAAACCCCATCTTAGAACATGACAAACCACGAGAATTTTACCTTCACCCGGTCCTCCCTTTTAATATTTGGAGTTTTTGTCTATCATGAAGTCGCCACGCCTCGAAGCAAAAAGCAGCTTCATGGTCTGTTATTTAATTTTAAATTGGACCATAATTTACTGAAATGAACATCATGATGTATTGGAGAAGACTTCAAATGAGCGACTGAGACCATAAACTCACGTCTACTGAGGGAAATAAATCTCAAAGACTTCTATACAACCAGAGGAGTCGCCCCCTGATGGCCAGTAGCGAGAATGCAGGTCTAAGGCACTCTGAACCTGGATGACACTTGCATGACACTCAATATTTATTTTCACGTGAAGTGTACAAAATGTTCCAATGTTTAAATGAAAAAAAGATTTTTCTCACGTTTCACAAATGTGTATAATTCCAGGACAGCTTGTCCTTTTCATCTCCAAACATCCATCTCGTGAATAACGAGTTCATACATTGAAGTGAATACAGAGAATCAGTTCAACTCCTGTATTCACTCCATGGGGAGGAGGACTGGAGGGGTAGAGGGGGTCATACGATAAAAACACATTTAGTTTACTAAACAGACAATGCGGTTGCCGTGTGCAGCTTGTTTGAGGGATGAATATTGTATTCGTGTCAAGTGGTTTTCCAGCAGTGATTCATTGCCATATTTATGAGGTCATCCTTTACAACGCGCTCGCCGCGCGGTGTTGTGCGGTCGTACGAACGGCGGCGTCCTCGGCCCGCCTCGTTTAAGCACATTCAGGGCCGCAGTCCTGAATGTAGCTAACCTCCACCATCGCTCATCAGTGAGGTCGCACGCCCGCTCTCTCTCTCTCTCCACCTCTCTCTCCAAAGAGCTCACCGACTTCCCTCCATCATTAATTCACCAGCTCATTCCTTTGCTCCAACTGGATGAGTTGAGCACATCAATTATGGACCTTTTGTGTGTGTGTGTGTGTGTGTGTGTGTGTGATGTTTTCATCTGACACACCTGGATCAGACAAGGCTATCAGAAAATATTCCATTGAGAGAGAGAGAGAGAGAGAGAGAGAGAGAGAGAGATGTGAAGATTTTTTTTTTTTTGGGGAGAAAAATATTGATGCGCCCATAAAATAAAAACAGTTCTGAAGTATTCCTCGGAGCGTCTTCGTCTTGTTCTGTACGAGGAGTAAAAAATGTGCTTTTGCTCCGTGGATAAAAACTTCAACAATCCCAAGAACATGTCAAATACATATTGAAATTCTGATCTTACACATTCGACGCGCTTTGTGATGTGAATAAACCGTTTTAAACGAAACATCTTTGGGCAAATTCTGCCTCCTGCACGAGTTCATTGGTTAAGCTCGTCATAAAAGGTCATTAGAGGAAAATAAACCATTGCGTTTTTTGGCTGGATACACTTATTTTTCTTGGTCAATTTCCAACATGTCTTACAATCCGACATTGAGACATCCAGATGTGTGCTGCAGTGCACTGCAGGCGTGTGGTTCAGTGTGCCGGGGGGATTTTACAGCTGCAGTTCAAACTCTCTGCAGCGCAACTCCGACCGAGCAACGAGCGGAAAATAAACTCAAAGTTGATCAAAAAGCTTATTTGCCGGCAAGTCGGGATGCTGAGACTTATCTCCCAGCACGGCTCCACGTGTGTCATAGCTGTCGCATCCGTAAGGGCCGTACGTTGAGCAAAAGAAAAAGTCTTTACCGCGAGAACACGAGAACGTCGGGTGATTTTCACACGAGCGATTGTGGTTACGTAATTTTCATTGTGTTGCTTTTGTCTGAGTTGTGTGGGTCCTTGTGTAGCTTCATGCTGCTGACTGATGTTAGCGAAAGGTGGGCGTGTCTTATTGAAGGTAGGCGTGTCTTAGTGTAGGTAGATGTGTCTTGTTGAAGATGGGTGTGTCTTTTCCTTCACAGAACAAGACTCACGTCACACAAACATGTGGACCAAAGAACACGTTCACGGTTCCATTATTTATTTTAGATTTATTGACGATTCCCTCATTTTCACCCGATTTTGAGCCTTTTTTCAGGGTCCCACCACGACACCTGCTTTTCTTTTGATGAGAAGTTCTACAGGGTAAATTAAAAGAAGAGTACTTCAACTTGCTTTGTATTGTTGTATTTTAATATATTTTGATGAGAAGTATTTTTTTTATCAGGTACAATATATCGGGTGAAATACTCGACATTAGTGATGGTGTTACCATTTAACATGATTTCAAGAAAGGAAAACAAATGTGTAAATGCTTTTGTCCCAGTTGTGTATTATTTATTTGTTATAGTTGTTGCTTTTTTTTTTTTTTTTAAAGAAAAAACAAAGTCAACTGGAATTGTTCAGATTCCTGTACTGAGGATGTAATTCGTGTCTCAGCCACAAGCAAAGACTCCCCTCCCCCCGTAGTCGAGGTCTCTCCACCTTTGTGGAGAGATAATCCCATGGAGGGTATAGTCTTGAGATTGAAAAAGACAAGACTTCACTCTGTCTTCCCATCACGGCGTCTCCAAACTGGAAGCTTCAGTACTACCCGCTGCCGGGGGGCCGAGGAAAGTCGGTTCAACTTTGAAGGGATCTGAACTAACAGTGCCGCGTGAGGTGCGAGCCGTGTGGATCTGACTCGGAGGGAACATGAAGTTTTCAGCGCCGGAGCTCAACAAAGGCCCGTTTGCATTCGAGTGAAGACTTCATCGGCTCTCGGGGAAAACGCTATCGAACTCCACCGTCACACATACGCGGAGCCCGACAATAGGCGGGAAAAAAAGCTCCGTCTTTGGCAGCGAGTTTAGGTTTAGTGACCGGTACTTTTAATGCAGTGACAGCAGCGATATAATGAGTCCTGAAGATTGCTGATTCCTCTTTATGTGCCCCTCACAGGAAATCACCAAAACTCTAGCTGCTCGTTATCCACGTGGCTGGATATCAAATCCTCAACGTTGATATGAGTTTTCGGTGCGGTGAAACACACACACACACACACACACACACTTTGCACGCGCACACAAATAGACCTCACTCCACCACCCACTCTTTTCCATCTTATATATTTCCAGCATGACTGAGCTCACCGCATTCCCCTACAGAGCCCTTCTCCAAACTTGCAGAGTGCTTGAGCAAACACTGTGTACTGGGCCAATTAAAACTCCTGTGGCGTGGGCGAAGGGGTATGGCAGCACGGGATGGATAGATGGGCCATAACGGCCCATTTGGGTAATGACCATCTTTCCCCTCACCCCTTCCTCTCCGCCTTTATCTCCTCCCTTCTTTTGTATTTACCTCCCTTCCCCCTCTCACCACCACCGCCAGCCCTCCTCCATGTTGATCGCCTGTCACTCCCGCGGTGCTCCTGGGAGCAGCTAATTGCACCTCTTGCACTCCCCCCCGGCTTCGCCCCCGTGTCGTAGGATGCCGATTTGCGGCGGGCACTCACTTTAAAGCGATCAATGGGGGCCGAGTTGCTAAACAGCTCCGCGCATGGGGACGGCGGGCTGTGGTCGATGCCGAGGCGCTTCTGTGGCCCGTTCGGTTGCGCATTCATTTCAAAGAGGGCTTTTCTCCCGAGCATCACACGCGAGCGCCTCTCCTCTTTCAGCCGGCTGGCAAACAAAAAAAAAAAGGAGCACATAAGTTGAGGGTATGAATCGAAAAAAAGGAGAAAAAAAAGCCACGTCAAACCCAAGAGCGTGAAGAATATACGACAGTATTCTTTTTCTTTCCCGCCGCCCCAAAGTGTGAAACGCTCAAATCTTAAAAGTTTAGACCCCCGTCACTCCGATGGAAAAAAAAAAAAGAAAAGGGGACCGTCGTCTTCTCTTATGTGTCGCTGTCAGGCGTCATCACGCTTCTGGTTGACAGTGCCGCCGCGCGCTTCTGAATGCACAGTGAGTCAGCGTAAAGGAATAATGACAGAATGTGACAAATTATCACTCACAGCCTGTCAATCATGCACACCCAGGGGTTGTTTGTTGTGACACAAATAGCAAGAGTGAACCTAGTCACACGTGGGGAGGAGGGCGGGGGGGGAATGGCATTTGCAAAAGGTTTTGGGTTACGTCCTCGGTGTGCAGAAGGAGCTGTTTTTCCTTCTCGTACGCGTGCATCAGAGAAGGTGGAGTAGTCTCGCTCTCCCGCGGGAAAACCGAGGCAGCGTTTCGCACAAAAGGGAAAAGCGGCTCGGCGTTGATGATGCCTCGTTACCGTTCATTCACTCCGGAGCGCGCGGTTGCAGCGCGACGGCGTGCAAAAACAAACACCGCCGATGATTGCGTTCACGGTAACAAAAGTATTTTTCTATTTGTGGCCTCCATCCTCTTTTAATTTGGCAGAGTCACTGCTACGAGACACTCCTCCCAACGCGGCACATCGCCGGAAGAGGGAAAAAAAAGAAAGATCTTTTCAACACTTTCCGTGCAGGGAGAGAGTCGTCACAAATGATTCTGCTAATGTGATTACAGAGTAATACCCCTGAGTGCTCAACGTGAATGGCAACACACAAAAAAAGGAAGCGAGGAGTTGTTGTTTTGTTGTTTGTTTTTGTTTTTCCAAAGTAGGATCATGTTTAGCAAAAAGCTTTGGCGCGGCAAGAAAGGCAGAAAGAAAAAGCACACAAATGGGAGCAGGGTGAGAACAACATTACTTGCTTTTTTTACATTTAGTTATTCAATGTAAATACTTCTATTTCTCTGTATATACTTCATATACTATATATATATATATATATATATATATATATATATATATATATATATATATATATATATATATAAATATGTATATATACATATTTATATATATATATTGTATGTCAATTGAGTATTTTTTATAATTTTTTATGTCTCCTATGTAACTTTGTTGCCACAAAAAAATTGGGATGAATAAAGTATCTGTCTATCTATCTATCTATCTATCTATCTATCTATCTATCTATCTATCTATCTATCTATCTATCTATCTGTCTATCTATCTATCTATCTGTCTATCTATCTATCTATTAATCTATCTATCTATCTATCTATTAATCCATCATCCATCTATCTATCTCTCTTTTTTCTCTTTTTCTCCATCCATCTATCTATCTATCTCTCTCTCACACTTTAAAGGCAGACATTATCAATGCCTGGTTACGCTTTAAGTTTCAGTCATCAGTTTCAAATCTAATCAAGAAGAAAATGAATATTTCAAAATCATATTTCAGAGCAGCTCTCCAGTCTCTTCCTGTCTGCTAATGAGAGAGGCGTAGATACAGTAGACAGGCCCATGTGCTCTTTAATTATCACCCTTCTTGGCTTTTCTCTTCATTACACGGACGCTTCCTTTTGACCACAGCATGGTGCCCAGTTTGTTTGTGTTTCCACTACTACACAAGACCATAATGTGTGTTTTTATTGTCGTCCGTCCTGGGCTTGTATTATGTGCTGCTCAAAATGGAACACTATAGAAACCATCTACTTGAGCTAGACGAGAAGGAAATAAAAGGATGAAATGTCGGCAGCTAACACTTCACAGTCTTAAAAAACTGAAAGAAAAGCAGTGTGTTGTGTGATCGGCACAGTTGTGTATTTTGAGGGTTTTGCATGTCGAGTGGACTCCGCTGCCTCAACGTGCTGGAGACTGAGAGCTGTTAATAATGCAATTTTGCAGTTAAGAGTAGGATGGTATCATCAGAATTATATCTTTATTTATTAATTTTTTTAATCCCTTATTAGTCCCAGAGAAGGGACATTTATTCTCTGCATTTTAATTTCATTATGCAAACTATGGGGAGCCCAGGGATTGAACCGGCTACCTCGAGGTTTCGATGCTAGTACCACTATCGCTACTGCTTATCGGTTTGTTATCGATATTCTTAGCGCTTTTTAACTAAACTATTTCAATGCCAACTGCTCTGACTCAGTAATATTAGGCCACAAAATAATGTGCAATTCAATCATAGTGCTCAAACCAAGTACTAGCTAACCAAGTATTAGCTCTGAGTAAGAAAAAGTAGCTCGCTAACCGAGGATTATCTCTGATTAAGAAGAAGTAACTAGCTAACCAAGGATTATCTCTGATTAAGAAGAAGTAACTAGCTAACCAAGGATTAGCTCTGAGTAAGAAGGAGTAACTAGCTAACCAAGGATTAGCTCTGAATCAGGAGAAGTAACGAGCTAACGAATAATGAACCGCTAGCCGCTAGTCCTGCAGAGTGAAATACCATCTGCATTCAGAAAGTACCCAAAACTAGAGCTACTTGTAGTTTGCAGCAGGGTTTCTAGATGTGTTGTAACTTAAGGCCCACTTCTGATTTCCAAAAATGTCCAACATAATGACAAAAACCATGAACGGGCCTGTAAATATGTGTTATGCCGCTGTCAAGCTGTAATGACCGAAATAAATACCGTGCCCACCCTCATCCATCACTGCCTGCCATTATGAATCCAAATGTGATGTTTTCCAGATCACATTTCCTCTTCCCGTGGTTTGGAGCCTTCACGTCTCCAACACCGATCCATTTTGTGTCACTGCGTTCGAGGGAACATTAGCTAGCTAACGGTGGTGAGACGCGCTGCTTTCTACCCGACGACGTGTCAACATCCAAACACGGCGAGTCCTTGTGATTCTGTTTTGTGTGAAATACTTTTTTTAATGTGTTTATTTGAAAAGTAAGCACACGTGCGTGGATGATCAGAGTTTTTGTCAGATTGTCTAAACCCATTTTATGTAGAGGTGTTGTCGTCAGTTACAGACCTGGGGCTTTGTTTAAGCCTGTGTCTGACTGTTCATGTTTCTTAAAATAACTGAATTTTAATGATCCAATATCTCAGCAATTAACTTGGCGAGCTCATATTTATTATTGCCAACAGGTAACAATGATCTGATTATTGCTGCTTTTAGGGATTATGATTTCAGTTGCTTTTATATAATTAACTTTGTTCTCAATAAGGGGAACGCAGACTTTATTTCACGAACTATATTAAATGTCACTCAAATAATGAATTCATCAGTTCAGGCTTTTTAAATTCTTTCCTATTAATTAGTGAGCAGAACTAAAACATGCATAAACTGCTGATCTAAATGGGGAAAATAGTGTATGATCACCTTGTGAGGGATTTGTTGACATGGACGTTTGCATCTAACATGTACAAATCTTAAATAGACACCGACACATTTTTTTAAAAAAGCACCAATTTAAATGTAATTCTCAGCATCATTAGCATAGTGGTTCTCAAACGTTCTCTCTCACGCCCCACTTTGGAGGAGGAACAATGTTCATGATCCAACGCCTCAACTAAGTTTTAACAAAATGATCAATGCTGAATTTCTGTTGAACTTTCTGTGACTCCTCTGTGCTTTTTCACATAATAGAATAAAACAATGGCAATCTTTTTCAAGTAAACCAGATCGCTCCATCAGACAAAAAAAACAATTATATGTGCAATCACTTTGTTTCAACAATGCAAAGAAAGTTCCGTCTTTGCAAAAGATAACTAATATTTGGTTACAAAAAAATGCTTATTGTGGCTGCAATTAACCTGTTTTGCAAAGAATATCTTGTGCAACCTGTGAACTCCATAAAACAAGTTCACATATTTGGCAATAAAGAGTTTTACACTGCAGATCATTTTAAAACAACTACAACGTGCAAACTGTGCAAACTATGCAACACAAAACAGACTTGGTGCAGATGTGTGTGAGCCATGGAGTTGTATCAGGATTAGTGGCTGCAATGAAGTTGCTTCCCACTACTAATCAATTTTTTTTGTAGAGGGGCGTGTCCCACAGTTTAAAAAAATACTGCTATAAACACTCAATTGCATATTCCGGAACACTTTAATGTTCCAGAATTTTCACGGATTTCTACGACTTCGGAATGGAGCGATCAAAGCCCAGCTTGAGAACTCTCAGGTGCCAGTTCACTTATTCAGACTCCAGCTTTAGAGGAACAGGCACACACGTAGTCAGAAACGTCTTCAGCGGTCTTCAGTCATCATGGGCATCGTCTTTGGAAAGCTCGTCAAAGGTCTGGAGAAGGAGATCTTCCCCAGAGTAGTGAAGAGAAAAATAACAGAAAACAATCAAAACCCACTAAAGAAAAGCCGGCGACTGGACCCCATCCACTGTGACAATGAGTCACCGTCCACCTCAGGGGACACTAGTAAGCTTCATGACCATGTTTTAGGTAATAAACAACTAGCCTTAACTATTATTCATGCTGTAAACAACAAGCTATTTAAGAGACGTCGTATGACGGCCTGTCTTGTCTTTTAGTTTGAGAGACGTTTTTGTTGTGACTCAGTAAACTGTGTTTTTTTCCTCTCATCTGTAGAAACCAGAAACACACCTGAAGAGGCTCTGAGCAAGAGGAGCGCTAACAGGAATGCCGTCGCCGATGACGGCCCAGTTGAGACCAAGAAGAGGACATTGGACATGTTTCAGGCCAGGTACGAGGAGCAGGAGAAACTTGGCGAAGGAGGATTCGGCTGCGTGTTTGCCGGCCACCGCAAAGCAGACAATCTGAATGTAAGCGTTACTCCCATGCTCTTACACACACACACACACACACACACACACACAGTACAGTGAGGAAATGTAACCATCTGATAATCTTGTGTGTATCTCGTAGGTCGCTATTAAGCACATCCGCCAAGAGGACGTTTTTAAACACAGGGATAATACCGGGAAGCAGATCCCCATGGAGGTCGCCGTCATGCTGAAACTGGCGGGTGAAACGGAGCGGCCCTCGGCACCCATTGACCTGCTGGACTGGTACGATCTGGACCAGGAGCTGATCCTGGTGCTGGAGAGACCGATGCCGGCCGTAGACCTCCACGACTACATTAAAGCTAAAGGAGGCTACTTGATGGAGAAGGACGCCAAGGTGAGCAGCTGCAGTCAACTGGAAAACATGTTTGAAAGCATTCACCTCTCTGATTCCTTCATCTCTCTCTTTGTGTTTGTCAGGTTATACTGAGACAGGTGGTGGATGCAGCCATTGACCTCCAGCAGAGACACATCTTCCACCGGGACATTAAAGTGAATAATCTCCTTATCGAGACCAGCAATAAGAAGGCGCCTCGAGTTCGCATCATCGATTTTGGCGTGAGCTGCTTCAGCGCCGAAGGAGACGCTTTTCGAAACTTCGAAGGTAAGTCCAGTTTCGCGCCCGCTCTTCACGAACTTTCCCCATCAAACAAAGCTCCTCACTGTCTCTTTTTTGTAATCATGTCTGTATATTTTAGGTACTCACTTCCCCCCAGAGTGGCACAGTCAGCACGAGTACAAAGCCGGACCCACCACTGTCTACCAGATCGGAGGGGTCCTGTACGACATGCTTCACCAGCAGTCGTTTGGGCAGGAGAATCTGTATCAGCAGCGGAGGATCAACTGGAGGTTCTCCGAAAGTACGAAAAACACACGCAAAACATGTCGGCGGTCAACAATCGCTTCATTTGAGTTCACGTCGCGACGGATCGCCGTCACCATCACCCATTCTCTTCTCCTTCTGTCTCTCCAGATTGCAGAGATTTCTTCAAGTCGTGCTTCCAAACGGACCCGGATCGCCGCCTCACCCTGCAGCAGCTGAGGAATCACCTATGGTTGAGATAGTATCACACACACACACACACACACACACACACACACATTTACATTGAAACATGACTATACACACATACATTTAAACGGATTTGGAACATATGTGATATATGTGATAGAACGTATGTCATATGTGTGACATATGTGATCTATATATGATATATGTGGAATATGGAACATAGGTGATGTATGGAACATCTGGAACATATGTGATGAATGGAACATCTGGAACATATTTGATGTATGGGACATCTGGAACATATGTGGAGAATGGAACATCTGGAACATATGTAATGTATAGAACATCTGGAACATGTGATGTATGGAACATCTGGAACATATGTGATGTATGGGACATCTGGAACATATGTGATGTATGGGACATCTGGAACATATGTGATGTATGGGACATCTGGAACATATGTGATGTATGGAACATCTGGAACATATGTGGACTATGGGACATCTGGAACATGTATGATATATGTGGAATATGGCACATATGTGATGTATGGAACATCTGGAACATATGTGGACTATGGGACATCTGGAACATATGTGATGTATGAAACATCTGGAACATGTATGATATATGTGGAATATGGCACATATGTGATGTATGAAACATCTGGAACATGTATGATATATGTGGAATATGGCACATATGTGATGTATGGAACATCTGGACCATATGTGGAGTATGGAACATCTGTGATGTATGGAACATATGTGATGTATGGAACATCTGGAACATATGTGATATATGTGGAATATGGCACATATGTGATGTATGCGCTCTGGTGGCAGGTGGGACATTTGGTTGTCGCGGCCTGGTCGTCCCAGGAGAGGGGATCTCTCTTTGAATTGCCTCTCCCGAGATTTCTTCCCGTTTCGGGGAGTTTTTTCTCGTTTTCATAGAGAGCTCGGGCCGGGTCAGGAGATACTGCTGCTTTAAAAAAATAATAAAATCCCAAAATTCATCTTTCGACTACAGAGGATCATTATACAGTTTTTGTAATTATATTTTGACTTTAATAGGGTTGTTGTGTGCTCGTGCAGTGTGTTGAAACTCTGGACTAAACACAGCGTTCAACCGCAATTAATGATGAAGTTTCACCCATTTACTGTCACTTTTTTGCCTCTTTTATGCTGGTGAAAACTGCAAACGAAGACAATACAAACATTCAGTCTACATGCTTAACATTTCACGGTAGTAAATATAATATACATGGCATATTTATACATTACAGCACTCACGACATCGCCTCTACGATGCTTCCCTCGTGGATTTCGAGCAGATTCTCATATTACTTGAAATAAACAACCAATAATTAAACCAAATTGAAGTAGAAAATGCCGTAAAGGCAACACAAAGGTTTTTAAACCCAAATGCAAATCGATGATATTGACAGTAAATATCTTGAGGGAATTTGTGTTTGTATATGAAATAAAGTTTTGATTGCTTTTCAGACAGAATGATAGGCCTGGTTTAAAATGTTTACTCGCTTCCTCTTTCAGAAAAACACATTTTACCTTCAATAATAACAACAACTTTCAAAGTAAATGAACAAGGTGCTTATATGGGAAACATGACTATATTGTAATATAAAGTTAGGCCATTAAAAGCATAACAAACTGAATTCATTCTAAATTAAACATTCAATGCCTTTTTCACTAAATACATGAAAGCGCCTGAAGTGCAAAAGTCGAAAGGAGCGGATTTCAGGCTTTTGCACACTCAAAGTACAGCTTTTCATATTTCTTGACATTTGGGGACGTTTTACAGATTAATTAAAATTATCCAGCAAGTTTGGGGATGTTTCAGCAAACTGTCCTTGGCTGTATCCAGCGAGTTTACAATTGATGGGACAAAACTAAATATCTGATTGTGTTTGATTTGATGAAACCTTCAGGGTTTATTTCAGGTGCTCAAGTACATGAAAGTTAAAAAAAAATGGTGGAAAATCTAAATAGGCAGACTTTCGTGGTTATTGAGGATTTATTTTTTTTAAACATATGGAACTCGTCAATCTGAGTGAGAGGCGTGGGCTTTCCAAAATCTTCCCAAAAAATTTTGGCCATTTAGTTGCAGCCGCAAGTTGGTCACTTCTGGGTTGGGTAAACGCAGCTAGCTACTGCTCCATTAAAAAAAGTAATGAAAAAGGGAAACATTCAACTAAAAAATAAAAAAAGGAAAATTGGACTCTGCTGTAAAAACCTGCGTAAAATGGCTTTTTAAAAAAAAAGGCTTTTTGTGTTTTGACCAATCACAGAAAAGCACGTTGCCTTCAAACACAACTTTCATGTCTGTCCTGCAGGTGTCGCTGTTGAATCGAGATTATACCGTCATGAGAGAATATATATTTAAACAATAAGAAAAGTAGCGTTAAAGAGAATCTAAGTAACACGTTGCATGACTGAGATCATGTCTTTAGACAAACTAAATGACATGGCGACATGAAAATGGCACCACCACACGATGCATGACTCGGCACTTTTACGGCTTTAATGAGTTTGATTACTAGCATTGTGTTGAGTTTTGGGCAGATGTAGGATGTGAGGCAGAGTGACGTCCCATTTGTTGCCGGGTGGGAGGAGGAGATGTCTTGTTTTACAGCCAAACTCGCAGCTCCTTCTTCTACAAAGAGGCCCTGACTAATGCAGCGTCGATGAGTCTGCATTAAATGAGCATTACATCTAAATCTGGTCACCTGAATTCATGGTCGGACTCTGCTGGTTGCCTGGGAAAGGAAATAACATCAGAGCACTTTGGATATCCGCAACACATTTCGTGGCAATCCATCCAAATATTTCAGTAAAAATACAAAACCTGTAGGTGGCAATTGAGGAAATAACTCAGGAGTGGTTGAGATATTTCATCCTGACCCACAGAAAACAAACCGAAAGACACAAATCTTTCTGCATTCACTCCTCAAAGTGTTTGACTTTTTAATAAAAAAGGAGGACATTTTAATAGTTTGTGATAAAGTCAGCAAGATGACCGAGAAGACTCAGTATGAAGTATCGTATGCTTCTCCACATAGTACTTTATTCGCTGTGTGAATGTATTTAGTGGATAACCTCCATCTTTACTAAGAAACGGTGCACACACATACACAATTTACTGTAGCGCTTCACCTGGGTTGATATTAAAGAATCACATATACAACTTTGTCTGCGTGTCACCTCCGTTGGCAGGTGATTCAGGCCGGATGTAATTCCCATAGCCGCTCCGTCCTCTCCTGTTAATTAGATAATGCTTCACTTCTGCTGGCATCACACACTTGATGAACGCAGTCCTGGGAGATTACTTCTCCAGAGCAGCAGACAGGCTGGATTACCTAGACAAATTAATGGCCCTATAATTTGATTTCCTTGGGATTGCAATGTCTAAGCGACTCCAGCGGAGAGGAAGGCTCTCGGTCTGAATCAGCCCCGCCGCACGGCGACGTTAGCTAATCGCATCTGCATGCTAAAGAGCCGACTGGGAAACAAAAGGCTGCGCACAGGTAGGAAATTATAAATAGTTTCAAAGAGGAACTGATGTGTGTGTGTGTGTGGGGGGGGGGGGGGGGGGACCAGTGGGTTCAGGGGTACGGCCCACTGCTTTCACTTCGAAGAACACAGTGAAGTCAGCACGTAAAGGTTTTTTCGGCACGTGTATATGTTCAAAAGCTTTACGGTAAGATCGGATTTCAAAATAAGAGCAAATTTCCAGTGAATGCAAACTGTATTCCAAGAACATTTTGTATGCCTATACAAAAATATGACAACTTATGCCGACCGCATGCCACCTTGGAAGGTACCTCTTCCAATATTAGGACATTCTGATTTTGAATTTCAAAATAAAAGCTCTAGAAAATCATATCCACGAGACAATGTGTCTCCAATTTCTGATTTAGATTTGAAAGGAAATGGTCGATAGTTCCAAACTAATTCCACTTCAGATTAATAGTAGACCACCTCAAGGGGTCCCTCAATGACAATGGGGATGTTTGTTTAGATGACTCAGGGCAACAATGTGCCATGATGGTATTAAAACACCAAGGTTTTGCATAGTACAAGAATTCTGTGCGTGTGTGCAAAAAAACACAAAGTGCTCCACAACTTCACTTCCATCTGCTTTGTGTGATGCGGCCCTGAGAAGGTGCACACAATGCAGGAAACGTCCTCACTTTGGTCCCTCTGCCCCGTGACGTCAAATTGAAACGGGTCCCTTTGCTTCATATCAGATGTGTGCACTTTGCTTGCGGTGCATTGGTTGCACAAAATAAAAGCCCCACGTATGTATGCGTGTTTATGTATTTCCCATAATGCCGAACAGACTACGGGTACAGTTACATGATAAAGAACTTATGTTGCGTTTTGCTGCTTCACAGTGCTAATAAAAGTTGTAATGGCAGCTCCACCACTTGCACAAGTCCCAATGGCATGTAATTAAACTGTCTCATCGGGGAACCCTCGGCCTAATGAGCCTCTCACATTTCAACAAGTAAACTGCTGCTGCGGAACAGTTGTGGGCTCAGGCAACCGTTCCCGATCCATTCTCTGGGGTGGCTCTGTGAATGAAAGTTTTGCAATTAAATTGCAAATAATGTGACTTCTCCAAAGCCCAATTCATTTCTTTCTGTGTGTGTGTGCGTGCGTGCGTGTGTGTGTGTGTGTGTGTGTGTGTGTGTGTGTTCTGTGTGACTGATAGTGTGGCTCCGAGTGACTGACGCCGAGTGACGGCCAATCAGGGAAGCAGCTCTGCCTGTCCAGGACGTCCCATTTGTGCTGACGGCGGCGATTCGATCGGCTCCTGCACGGGATCGTTTTTGCACGCCGCCCACGTACCGATGCACTCACACACACACGCACGCACACACACACACAAACGATGGCGTGTCAACTCCTAAAACAGACTCGCAAAGTGGTTGTGCTTCTTATGTAACAACAACAGTACCTTGTGTAAGCATTTAGTAGCGGCCATTTATACTGAAGTGTGCACAAAAACAAAAAGAAGCTTTAATTCTCACGGCAATGCAATTGATTTGGAAGTGAGAGGTCATATTTATCACAGCGAGCGCGCCGCTGTAAGTGTTATTATGCAATGATTACATTTCCAGTGCCTCAAACGGGCAGCGACCCATCAGGGGCTCGGTTCCACATCGTATGTGGATGACTCATCACGCGTGATCTGCTTCCTCTCTCATCCGCTGTGGGGCTTTGTGATAGCTACGACGGTATCAAAGTCGCTTTTTTAGCTTTTTTTTATTCCCAAACATACCAGACACTGTTTCACAGAATATCAGCGATGTAATTCAAGGTCCTGTAAGTTCATCCTGCTCCGTCTCTCTCTGACAGACGCCTGAATGGGGGAAAACACCCAAAAAAGCAGGTTTTCTTCTCAGACTTGTCTTGGACGGCTTATATGAACGAGTACATCACAGCTGTGTTATCGTTGAGCGCTCCATCATCAGCCGGTGACCATCGAGCCTCTTCATCCCGGCACACCGTGTGCTCTGCGCCCCTCCCAGAGCACACGGTGTGCCGGGATGAAGAGGCTCTGGTGACGCTGCCCACTCTCCTGCGGTTCAAAAAACACTGTGGCCGTTTGATCTCGGCACGCTCCCCAAAGCCAACAAACTATCCCGCCATTTTGCCGACGAGGCAACCGGGAAGAGCCGAATGAATTTCATGTGATATGCCATTAAATTCTTCTTCTTTTTTTTATGACATTGATTACCTGCCGCCTTCTTTACGCTCTTCTTTACTTCTTTACTATGATTACAAGACGTGTTTACAGTTCATTACAATCCTTCCTCAGTTGTTTCGTGGCGTTTTTCCCGTAACGCTGGTCGACTCTTCTTGCCGACAACTATTGGAGAGGCTCAGGGTGTCGGGAGAGAACTGGGAACGCCGCCGCGAACCCTCCTCGATACTCCAGATACAGACGGAGAGGAAGAAGAGGAGCGAAGAGGAGCAAAGAAAAGCTGCCTTCAGAGCGCCAGTGGACATGAAAGGAACTCGGGGGGGGGGGTCTTTGGTTGGAGAATGTTCACAGATTAAAGCAGCTAGAAAGCGCATGCAATAGTTGGAGGGGCTTGGCGTGCGGCTGCCTGTTGGAGATTCGCTCTGGTTGGTTTGTGCATTATTCAATTTTTTTTTTAGCCAAACGAGGGCCGCGAACACAACACTGCCTCTCGTACCTTATTAAGCAATAAAGTACCAAGAGGCAGTGCTGTATCGTCAATAATGTACTGTTCAAGGACCCGAGCGCTTCAATATCAAAGTTTACACGAAACGTGTAAGGGAGACACCCCGTGACTTACTCTCAACCAATCAGAATGCTCGATTTGATCGACCCGTATTACATGTTGATTGATCACTTGACGTCTTCTTCACAGGGACTATGATTATGAGACACGCGCTTACAGTTCATTTCAATCCCTCTTATGGCGTTTTTTTTTTTTTGTCCCTAACACTGGTTGACTTCTTTGTTTCTTCACAGAATATATTGTTGGCGTTTTTTGAAGAAGACTCTGAACAGCGCTTCGAGCGTAAGAGAGCTACGAGCGCGGCCCTGGCACCGCGCTCGTAGCTCAGGTGCCAGGGCCTCGCGTTTAATATTGTAATATTTACTTGGATATGATAAACAATGTCGCCCGCAGTAAGTAAGAAACTCTCAGCTGTCTGCTGCATCATCGCCCTCCAGCCAAGCTGCCTCCTTATTCAGGTTTTTATGTAGCGATATGAGGACGTATCGGACATATAACTCATCATTTTAATATAAAATATTCATCATGTCAGGTGTAAGGTGAGGAGAACATGCAGTTGGAATATATAAACAAATGACTTAAGGTTACGGACAGAGAAGTCTCCAAGATATGGAGAAGAAAAAAAAAAGCATCCATCGTCCACATTAACTTACGTCCTACATGGTTTTGATAAAAAATAAATGAACGATGTTTTACTTCTTCCTTTGCTTCCGACAGAGAGCGGTAAGGATTCACGCGGACACTAGAGGTCCTCTTCAGGTAAACACAAACAGGTCATACGGAGAGTTAAACAAACCACGGATGCATCTCTTGTGAGGCTAATCTCATCACGCTGTATATGAAAAGCTATTTGTCTTCCATTTTTTGACAGTTTTATTCAGGATGGAAATGAATTTCTGCCCTGATGGAATGAAGATAAAAATCCGGCTGAATTTCCAAGTCAAACAACAGCTGTGAGGATTAATAAACTTACCGAGAGGTTGTCGATGTTATCTCCACTAACAGTGGTTGACGTTATATATCTGCTTCAGCACTTTACCTCAGCTACACTCCACACCGTCACGACGTGTCAGAGGGAAATATTCTGCTTTCTTTCATCTTTTTTTAAGTAAGATCAGCTCGTAAGATGGAACATATTGTTACATCTATAACTATGCAACACAATAAAGAGGCTGAAATCATCTGCACCTCAAACATACAGCACGTTTATGCATAAATTATGATCATCTAATTATGTAATACACACAATAAATACAACACTCTGAAAGGGGCCACTCTGCACAATGAGGCCTGTTTTAAAAAACACATTCATCAACCTGCAACTTCCACCATGTAGAATGTGATTATGTTTTTGATTTAAAATGGTACTTAAATTGAAGTAGATAGATGTATATTATAGGGGAAATTTGTTAAATATAAACAAATTTCTTTTGTGCATTGTGTTACCTTAGAATAAGTAACTTAGATCTAAATATATATCTAAATATTTAGCGGGTCCTCTTCACCTAGTCGGTTGCCATTTTTCTACAGAAGCCCAGAATGGACAAACCAAGAAAGAAAAAAAGAAAGAGACATTTGTGTTTTCACGTTTTCTCGCAGGCCACCGTAGTTGTGGCTCACCACTAGATGGCACTAAACCCTGCGCACCGTTAAAGGACGTGCGATTCTTCCCCAACCAAAACGGACATTTTATGTGATTTGCATTTCACATTTACATTAAAAATGCATCTTCTCTGATGAATGAAGTAACCATGAACAATAAAAAGGAATTTAGAAACGACAAATCTGTGAGAATATTTAATTCCTCTTTAATCATTTTTCCCCCCTCAAGTACGCTGAAGCCGAATCTCTCTCCATTTAATGTTCCCACTTCCCTCTATTATGCTATCAGATGAGAAGCTAATAGGAAACTCCCTCCTGATTCACACCATTCTTATCGAGTATGCTAATGCTACCGCTCTCCTCCCTCACCCACAGGGGAGTCAATTACCAATTAGCAGCTTTATAAACCCAGTAAGATGCACCTGTAGCAGGCTGCCTCCAGAGCTCACTGTGATGTAAACACACAACCATCTTCCCCAAACTTCAGCAGAATTAAGACTCCATTCATTCGATGGGATCTCCCAATAATGCTAGTGGTGAAGCCCAGCTGTACTGTCACTATAAATAGAGAACACTGTTGTCGTCGTCGCGGCAGTTCTCTTCAATAACTTCCCTCGAAAAAAAAAAAGACAAAGAAGACGAAGGATTTTGAGCTTGTTCAAAAGCAATAAAATAGTAATGCTTCCTAAGACGCGTCCTTAGTCAAGTGCAGCCTCACAGTTTCAAACCAACGGACGGAAATGTGTACGTCTGACACGTCGGCGGACACATTTTGAGGTGAGACCTTCTGGGACTGAGATTAAAGCTCATCTTTCGGATACTCGGCACATATTTCTCACAGCGAGAAAACTCTGTGAATCCTCAATGTTTGTATCACCGCCGTACATTGAACATTACATTACAGCATCTCCCTTGGCTCTTTTGGATTTTTGGACCCGAAAGACAAGGCGTTAGTAAAGGCAGTGGAAACCCCAACACTATATATGTATATTAAAAAAAACAAGAAAATACCCAAAAGAACATACTATTCTTGCTAAGCTTCCTGGAGAATTGGTCTGTCACAAACGCATTCCTGCATTATGTCACTGAAAAGCAGCGCGGTGAATATCTTTCCCAATATGTGAGGGGAAGAGAGGATTTCCATTAGCAGGCCGCGATAACGTCGCGTAAAAAATAAAAGGAACTCGGCCAGCTGGCAGGAGACGAGCGCCAGTCTCTTCTGTGTCTCCCGCTCTCCCTCGCTCTCCTCCGAGGTGGACCGTTCAATCAGCCTCCATTAGTAAATTAGATGTTATCTCCTCCGACTGGATCGATAAATTATCACGTAACAAGATGTCGGGCCTGGATTTGCATTACCGCTCCTGACAGCATGTGACAAACTAATTATTTCTGAAGGACCCCTCGCTCCGTGCGCGACAATTTGGGAAATGGAGAGGAGACGTTTGTGAGACTGGTGGAAGACCACAGAGATAAGAGGAAGACATCCAGAGCGATGACGCCGACCAATTAAAAGCAAGCGGCAGACGTACAGTAGAGCCCGAACACTGAGGAAAAGGGTTTTTACTCTCTACTCCCGTGAGCCTTTCTATATTTATACATATCCTGTTTTATTGGAGAAATAAAAACATGACGTAAAGGAGCATTCAGTATTTTATTTATTGTTTTTCTTTGAATTGTTTTTTTTTTTGCAAGTTACACGTAGGCAAGTGTATTTTTTTTATAGCACATTTCAACAACGAGGCGATTCAAAGTGCTTCACTTAAAAGCATCAAAACATCATGCAGAAGAAAACACGATTGAAAAACAATAAAGAACATTCATTTTAAAACATTCAGAAACTGTCAAAAAGCAAAAAAATCTATGAAAGTTGCGGTGCAGTTTTACTAGACGACAACAAACAACAAAATATATGAAAAATAAAACGGCCAACTCCACGAAAAAGCGCAGAAAACATATCAAAAAACATCATCATCATCATCATCCTCCTTATTGATCCTACTATAACAGTTATATATTAATGGTGTTGTGCACTTTGGCCCTCAGGGGTCTCTTGGCTCCCGTAGTTTCAACCTCTCATTCATACCAGCGTTTATTTTCTCAGTTTACTCTCGACGAATACCCGAATGCCCCAAGATTATGTTCAACATGGCCGCTGCCGCACAGGAAGCCAGACACACGCAAGAAAACTGTGCTTAGATCTGCAGATCAGGAGACTCCATATTATATTTATATCTATATATCTATTTATTTTCATGTTGTTAATTATATAAACTCACAGACTCATAGTCTTTCATAGTTTTTCCTAATTTATGTTGTTTATATGCTTGTTCGTTGTCATTTTTTAAACTATTTTAAGAAGAGAAATGTACTTTCAATCTTCTGTATGTTTGCACAGAAGAAAAACTGGCAATAAAACTGACTTTGACTTTGATAATAGTCTATTAAAAGGCAGTGGTGTCCAAATGTTAGACAGGTGAGCTTGTGACCGGCGGGTCTTCGGTTCAGATCCCCGCCCTTTAGCCTCGGCTGCTCGGCGGCCAGCGGGCCGCGGCAGCTTCCAGGTGTCAATGTGTAACTTTGGGAATCCGATCCGGCTGAATCCAGATCAACAGCCATTACAAGCCCAGAGCCCTTGTGTGTGTATTGAGAGAGAGTGTGTGTGTGTGTGTGTGTGTGTGTGTGTGTGTGTGTGTGTGTGTGTGTGTGTGTGTGTGTGTGTGTGTGTGTGTGTGTGTATGTGTGAGACAGTGAGTGGAGTTTAGTTTAAAAATGGGGAGAGAAAAATGAGGTACACACTATTTAAATGAGTAAACACTTAAATTCATCATTTATAAAGCATTGTTCCAACATTTTAACACTTGTATTTGTATAACACAGTTATTAATGTTTTATTCATGTTAATAAGCTTGACCAATATTCGTTTCATGATTGGGTTTTCATACTTTATAAATGATTGATTCCCCATTTGTAATTAAGTCATACATATTGCAGAACCATTATTAAGGACGTATAGATGATGCACTAATGGTTAACATGTGCTATATTAAAGTGTCTTAATACTGCAATTCATGATTATGACTCCATAAAGACTGTAGGTATCACTGTACTCGTCACATATTAGCCTCTCTGGCTCACTTACAGTTTGACTGTTGATTGGTGTGCATTGACCCTTCAAAATAAAATACAAAATAATAATAAAATCAGCTGTTTAAATGCAGGGCGACGCCCACAATCATCCTCCAATCAGAGTACAGAATCTGTCTCAACTTTACATTATAACTTTGAAATTGCCGAATTACTCACTTTAACAAATTCTGTCTGCTTACGCAACAAAACCCCCCAAAAAACAGTCGAATATGACTTCCACGAGGCTGCTCTCAGCAGACCGATCACAGGCAATTTCACATTCCTCGCAGCGACATGGAAATCTTTATGTTATCCATCAATCATTCTATTTGTCACAGGAAATCGTACAAAGTACAAACTCAAGTGAAATGCAATCCGGTAGGCTCCATCAAATGTTGTGCATTGGAGGCGGAGTCCCACAAACTATCAGTCTGATTGATAGCGGGTGAAATAATACGACTTCGGCCCAGGCTCGTTTGAGGCGGCCTTTGACCTTTGACCTTGGAGTTTCGGTGGAGCGTCCGCTGAAGGTCACCTCGTGGTCAAATTTGGTTTTGGGCTTAAAACTCAAACCAGTTTTAATTTGTTTCCAGCTCTCAAAAATAAAAGCACAAGAGTTTTCATATCTAATGTATGGCATGATTTAATGTATCTTCCACACTGCATTTTCATTTGAGGTAAATATTTACATATGCACATTGGCACGCACACACACACCCACACACACACTCACTCACATATTTGATTAGTAAATCAATCGAAAGACTCTCTGTCATGTTGCTCAAATGGACTTTGAATTCAAGTGTTATCCAGAAACGTGGGCGTGTTTTCCAAAGAATAAAGATATTATTTTGATTTAAAAAGAGTTCTTGAGGGAATCTTCAAAATGTCCAACTCCTGACATTCGACCACATCCAAAACAGCAACAACAACAAACCAGTCACTCCGACAGGGCCACGTTGTCGCGGCCTGCAAATCTCACACACACAAGGCATCGCGTTGATCTTTTAAGGTTCAACGGCAATAATGACAAAAGCCCCCTGGATCCGGTTGTGACCCGGCCGGTGTGCGGGGCAGCAGCTGGATGTGCAAGCCGGGGAAGGAGGGATGAGGGGGGGGGGGCTGGAGACGGCAGGTCAGCGTCTCCTCAGGGTGGCTGTAGTGACCGTTTAGGGAGAAGTAAGAAGAATGACAGTCGAGGGCAGGGAGTGCAGTGAAAAGATGGAGGAGGAAATGTAGCCGAGAGGATGTCACAGAGGTTTTAGTTTGACTGCTGGACGCTGGAGGGGGAAGGGAAAAACCAAGCAAAAGGTATAAAGTGTGCATCCTTATGAAGTCAAGGAGTGGGAGAAGGATATAGGCGACAGAGAGTAAGAGGGGATGGAGGGAAGAGGGTAAAGAAACGCAGGCCCGGCTGGCCGAGTGAAGGGAGCTCTGGTCCCTATAAAGTCACATTACTGCAGGCTCGTAATGCAGGGAAGCCGCCGCCTCCGCAGATATGAGCAGTGGCTTTTGGCACATGAATAATTCAGCCGGCAGAGAAGGACAAGAGGAATCCGCCGATACGGTGGCTCGCGGATGGACCCTCGGGAGGAACAACCCTCCCGCCCCTCCCCTCCCTGAGAGACATGGCGGCGCTGCGGGAAGAAGTTAATCCACATGGCCTGCGAGATGTGACCCTCACGCACCGGTGACATCAGAAGGAGAAGGAGCACCGTCTGGAGAAGCGTGCGCTTGTCTTGTTTTGCACTCCGCATTGTATCTCGGCATCATTAGTGCGAGATGCGCGTCGTTGTTTCACAAGGAGGGTTTGTTAGCATGGAAATGCATGCAAAGCCCCCGCTGTGGGGATAGAAGCTTTTTTTGATTTTGTATTAATCCGGTCAGGAGAGAGTTAATGCGAGAGTTCCTCGGCATGCATTAGATAGCTGCTGTACTAATGGGAGGCGGGCCTGCGAGGAACCTGGCCGTCAGGGATTAGATGGAGAAGTGATCACAGGGAAGACTTCATCAGAAATGCTGAGGCACCAGGCAGCTCGTTACTACTGTTGCAGCACAGGCTCAGCCCAGCGGTCCTGCTCTGCTCTCTGCAGCAACACACACACACACACACACCCGTGAAGACTCACATGCAATTAAACCTCCTGTTCATGCACATAACACCCACACACACACACACGCACACGCAGGTAAGCAGCTTTTTGCAAGCAGCACCTGTTCCATCCATTATTAAAACTGCATATTACACCTTTATGTAAATGGAGAGACTGTGATTTCCTGCAGCACTAAAACTGGAATCCATGCACTCAGATGCAAAAAAAAAGAGAAGAAGATCTGAAGCACACAAACATCATCCCAATGTAGACTTCAAACACACACGCGATTTATATTTTATGCTGAGCGCCGTGGATGTTACTGTGGGTCTGAACAAAAGGAATTACACCGTTTTCAAACAACATCAAAACACATTTTCAATGAGGCCGAGCAGACGAAGATCCTCTGAGGACAACACATATAAAAACACCTTTTTCTTTTGGTGGGTGTGTGATATTTGAAACTCATCTCAGGGACGATGGCTTCTTGATATTAGGGCACATCGGCGTTATCAAGTGTTCTGCCCCGCTCCGGTGGTTAGTGATGGCTTCTCATCTACAGTTGTGGTTCCATCCATTGCCTCAGCAGAAACACTGGATTGAACTATAGTTGCATCATTCATCAACCTCCCGTACACAGTCGAGCCTCGCTTGTGTTTAAAGCATTCTTTGGGAGATTTTGTTTTTTACCCTCCTTCATCTACCTGGATCATATTTTCCCTTTAAAGCAAGAAGACACTTTTCTTTTTGTTTGAAAAGTGGTGTTATTAGAGACACTTTACAGGGGACGGATCAGGAAAATCTCTCTTTTTCGGTGCAGCTTTTGTGGGCTGTTTAGATCAGAAAACATGGGAATCAACAAGCCATTTAGATTTAGTTGGATTTCCAACAGAAGATTCCAGATTCTAGGTATTTTTATTGTTATATGCACAGGTAACAGATAGTTACTCCATACAATGATCTATCTATCTATCTATCTATTCATCCATCCATCCATCCATCCATCCATCCATCCATCCATCCATCCATCTTTTTATAAAGAAATTGGGAAAATTCATGATTCTAGAAAAAGCTGTGGGAGAACTTTTTTCTCCTTCCTTCCAAAGTTTGATTAACAAAAGACGGCGCCAGAGACAGCTGCGTATGATTGCATCTGTTTTACATCAACACCTTTTTTTTTTTTGGGGTGAAATAATAATTTGTTTGCTTTGTGTCACCCAAGACGGTGTGCGAGGACAACAGGATGTTTATCGCTGGAAGCCCCAGAGCGAGACGAACACTTTTGTCTGCTCCGGATTACAACAGGTTCATCATGGCAATTGCCCATCTCCTGCTCAAAATAAGGAAATGATTGCCAAAGAAAAGCGATAGCGGGTGGATGTGTGCTGTGCGAGTGGGTTAACAAGAGACAGTGAGGCACTGATGTGGCAAAGGATGGGCGGAGGCCGTATGCGGCGAGGAGGGGGGAGAGCGATCTGGTTCTGCTGTTGTGTTGACAGACTCTCATACCCTGCCATGCTTCTCCATTATCGAGGCAAATAAGAAGAACGGTGTTAGCATTTATCATATGCACAAATACACTGAAGTATCCACACTGAACAGGCCGCAGACATTAGTCACCGTGCTTGTCACGACTTGGCCAGACAGATTGCCGGCATAAAATGATCACAGTCTGCAAGATGCCGCATCCAGACTGTGAAGTCCGTCACCATTTGTGTGATAAATTTTTAAAAAAGGCAGATGGTTCAAACAAGGGAGAGGAAACAAATGTTTACTGCGGACAAACAGCAGGAAAAGAACAATGTTGACGTCTTTGACGGGGGGAACAAAAAGTCCTGGATCGCCGTCGCCTCGGACGGTCGAGGACATGTGCAATTGTACCGCTTCCTAAATCTACATGACAGCACAATATTCTACCAACAAAGCATATTTGGCAATGTCCGTGGGTTAGTTTTTCCGCTTCAGTCCAGATTGGAATATCTACAAACTGTGATGACCTCGTCGTCCGTCCCCACATCGTTCTGGGGTTTTCTTTCCTCCCGATAGAGACCTTTCACGCGGCCACACTAACTGACCGTCACCTGAACGTCCGTGACGCAGGTGAAAGACTCAAGTGACACGAAAGGCGAGAGAGGATATTTTTTTTTTGATTGACCGTTGCTTAGCACCGTCACTCTCAGTTGCTGTTGCTTCGCCTGTCAGGCTTTTAGCGGCTCAGATTCCCAACTCAAAGGCATTTGTGTATTTTGAAGCAACGGGTCCTTGATTTCAGACGAGGGTAGACATTTTCTTTGTTGTCAGAAATGACAACTTATCCGGGATTTTATCAGCTATAGCTAGCTAGCTAGGCTCAGCTCAAATAGCTAGCTAACTCAACATATTTGCTGTTTATATTGCTTTTAATTGAGATGAAGAACACATCTGTTGAGTATTTTAACATGATATTGTTTGATTGTGTTGAATTAAAAACCCCAAAATACAGCGGGTCCAACAGACCCACAACACCTGCTGAGTAGCAATAAAAATGAACACCATACGAGTGTTAAGAAGACACTAGCTGCAGGTTTTAGTTGAAAATGTTGTCTCTGGCCGACTCATTTTTAAAGAAAAATCTTGAATATGCATTTGATGGCTCCAAACATGATTTTGAGCATTTTTAAAAAACTCTAAATTTGCACGAAACGACTTGTTTCATCGATGGTTTGTTGGCTGTTTAGCTTAAGTGGCAAATTTGTAGAAATTTGCTTAAAGCGTTCCACGAGAATGGATTAGATGGAAAGACAACTCAAAAAAGCCATAATGACTGTTCACAGCTGTCGCATTGGCATAAATACAGGAAATGGAAAACATGACAGACCCACCGTGACTATTCATGGTTACTACGCTATAATTGGCCCGAAATGCTGTTTTAAGGGGGGGGGGAAAGAATTTAGCCAATGCTCATGGGGTCATTTGTTTCTCGCATTCATGAAACAAAGTGTCCAGCGTGTCCCGAGGACGTCTCCAAAGTCTCCAACACACCCGTCAATTTCCTCTCCTTAAACTGGCAGATTGATGCACGTCGGAGACACAGATGTTTGGCGTCTTTGTTCAGCCCGGTACGCTTTGTGCGTGATTTAATCACGTTAACCACCGCAGTGGATCCGGCATGCATAAGATGATGACAATGCACGTCACTCAAATTAGAGGCTGTGGATGGAAACATGCTCGTCACCTGCGGGTAGCTGTAACGGGGACTTTGTGATCCGAACACGCTGTGGATGTGAGATGCTGATAAGAATAGACGAGGATATTTACCTTGGCCTTGCCGGCATTATCGGCATAATTGCTATGGATTTGTATTTTTTTTCCTGTGTATTTAGATGCGTCTACCGGCTGATGGATGCATCGTGGAAATGAAACTGACGAGCTAATTAGAAGTAGAATAGGGTAATGTGTTACGTTGAGGGTTTGTTTCCACCCATAATAATTAATTAAGTGAAGAAAATAGCACAGAACACATACGTGTTGACCCGTTGACTTCGACCAGACCGGCTGTGAACGCAGACAACAAATCAATAAGTGGCTAATGATGAGTGCTGCTGCCCAAGATGTGCTCAACATGGCTTCCCGCTAGTTGTTGCGGGAAGTATAACATAATTTTCATCTTCGGTTAAGATGCTTTTTTAATCACTACTTAAGTAAGAGGCAGCAGAAGATTGGTTAAAGCGTTTAAGCTCGGTTTCCTCCGGTAGCGTCTCAATTCCTACCAGCCTAAACATACTGTAAGAAACCAATTTTCTTCTTCAATTAATTAACTCTTGCTAAATTATTTTGACTGTGGGGCTGTGATCTTTTTTTTTTTAAACGGAATTAAAAAATAATTTAATAAAGAAGAAAATTAGTTCCAGAGTCTGACTACGAGGGTAATTGTAGCGAAAGATCCCTCACCTGATACATAAAGCAGCATTGAGAAGAACGTATTACTGGAACAAGCTCACAGTGATCCCGAAAATGAGTTCGCAGAGGTGATTATTAAGTTTACGCATCTCACTTTCACCTCTCAAAAAAACAAGTCACATATTTCCATGTTCTTGTTTATTGCCGTTTGTTTGTTACATTCAGCGTCGGCGCCGCAAATCCAAAGGGATGCCCTTCGCGGCGTGACTGTATTAAATAAAAACCTGAGCGCCGCGCCCTGAGAGGTGGGCCGCTGTCAGCGTCTTCTGCTTGACATGCAGGAGGCGAAGGACGGGGAGAAACTGGGGAAATTTAGCCCAAGCAATGCCGACGAATCACAAATTCAGTGAATCATTAATGTATCATATTGCAGTCAAGTCTGCTTTCCATTTCAATTCATTTTTATTTAGACACCTCGTTTCATGTGAAAATAATCGCTAAAATAACCCCAAACAGAAATAATCATATTCATAACTACAGGAGCGAGGTAGATGGAGGGAGGACTCGTGTTACTTTACCGGCTGAGTCGACGTGAACAGTCTGCTTTCACCTTGTGTTGCTCTGCATTTCATCACTTCTTTGACTCACTGTTGTGCATCTGTATTTAAAAATCCATATCTGTAGAACCTCTTTTGAAGACGGTGTAAACAATCACAAGTCGTGTGTTGTCAGTAAAATGTTTGCTGTCGAGAGGCATCGTGCCTCTAATCTGACAAAGCATCCGTGATGGGAGCTACAACCACAACCACCCTTTTTTTTTTAGAGACAGCGAGTGCGAATACTGACAGTGGCAAGTCTGTGGCAGGCGTCAGCGAGGTGTCAGGACAGCGTTGAGTCTGTGGCAAGCGTTTGGCAAGTCTGTGGAACGTCACTGGCAAGTCTGTGGCAAGCATGTTGCAAGCCTGTGGCAAACCTGCGGCAGGCGTATGGCAAGTCTGTGGCAAGTCTGTGGCAAGTCTGTGGCAAGCATGTGGTAGGCATATGGCAAGTCTGTGGCAAGTCAGTGGCAAGTCTGTGGAAAGTCAGTGGCAAGTCTGTGGCAAACGTGTGGCAAGTCTGTGGTGAGCCTGTGACAGGCGTGTGGCAAGTCAGTGGCAAGACTGTGGCAAGCAGGTGGCAAGGCAATGGCAAGTCTGTGGAAAGTCTGTGAGAGGTGCCACCACTAATCAGAGACTTGCCACCAGTAGTCAGAGAGGTGCCACCACTGGCCCCCTCGACGCCCGCCACACGCTTGTCACAGACTTGCCAGAGCCACAAGGAGGAGCTCGGCCTTGCTACTTTTTTTTCTATTGTCCGACAGCTCTCACGGTACAAAGTCTCAGAAAAGCACCATCCACACATTAAATGGTGACCAGAGCACAGATGCATGCAGAGGCATGTGCACGCCCACATGAGTGATGCACAGGGAAGTGACAGAGGGACAAAGTCACCGTTTGCAGCTGTTCAAACATGTCATCGAATCTCCTGTTGGGCGCTTCGCATGTAATTACACAGCTGTCACACTGTAATCACACTAATCTCTGCTGAATCACGGGCAAATAGCACGGGCCACTCACTCATTAAGAGGCATGCCTCCTCTTCATCTGCCGTGTGTTTGTTTTATGAACTTGGAGAGACAAAAAAAAAAAAAAGTTTGAAAAAATCTGTACCAATCTGTAAAGAAGCAAAAGTAAACACAAACGACTTGCAGCGACAGCTTGTGCGAGATAGGAAAACAACCTAGTGTGAGCGGAGGGATCAGCCGTTCTGCGGAAGACGCCCGCTGGGGATCGGTAATCTGCAGAATTAACCTGCGGTCAGGTGGAGTTAGCGCGGCGTCCACTTTTTGACGGGTTGAGGGGCTTTTGCGTGAGAGCAGTAGCCGTCACGTTGTATTGATGAAATGCCAGCTGATGTGACAAGTTCAAAGGAGAGGCTGTAGAAATGAAAGTTCGCTGTCACACGCTTCGGTATGAAATGACGGATCGCTAACAGTCTGATGTGCCAGAATGAAATGAATTGGAAAAAATCCACACGGCCGTAGTCACCCACACAGATGTTTTCAATTATGTTTTCTTGATTTGACCTCTTCTCCGAACTGTTTGTACGCACGCACAGTTATCCCAATAGACAGTTCACTCCCCGGTCCCTGCATTTCACCATGTTAGAGAAACCGTAGAGATTGATTGAGAGTCGAAATTGCAAGGCGACGGTTGTACGAGGTCATGGTAAGGATGCACCCAATATCTATTCAATTTATTCCCGTGTGTATATACTACATATACTATACTGGAATTTTAATTCAGGACATTTATTTTGATGCATTTGTGCCATTTTGTTTGCTATGTTGCAGTCAAGCCTGATGCTTTCACACTAAAGAATAATTGATCTCAGTCTCTTCCAGCCAGTGAGGCTTACAGCTTATTAATTAAACACTGACATTGGATCGGTGCTCTGTATCGGCCGACGGCCAGAGGCCAGGCGACGTGATCGGTATCCGGACGGAAAGAATTGGGTGAATAAAAAACTCCCTGACTATCCTGATATGTTGATCGCTCATTCAATTTATATATTCTCACGTATGACATCATGTCTGACCCTGCATAGCGTCGCCCCAATGTCAACCTCCATCAACCACGAGTCGGTGGAAGCAACGCAAAGCACTGATGCAGAAGTTAAACCCCGCTGAGGAACTCTCTGTTTAACCTGGACCTCGTCACAATCCACCACTTTAAAATAAAGCGTCGACATTATTTTACCGCTCGAGGGTTTTCTGCCAGTAACTGTGTTTTTCACTCATCCACCGGGTGACATCATTGAGGTGGTTTAACCTTGTTTTACTCCATAAGTACCGCACAGCACACAGAAGGTAAGGTGGTCCATCGGAGGGTCCGAGGCTCTGAGCCTCGCCTCCGGCAAAGTCGAAAAACAGTCTGCGATCAAAACGGCCCGAAGCCTCAGGAACATCCTCAACTGTCGCCGTCCTCAGCGCCTGGATGGAGAAACGCCACAGTGGTCACTTCCTGTCCGGCTCCTAGCTGCAGATGAAGGAGCAGCCCGCCTGGCCTGACTTTCTGCCAACCTTCACAAACTCCAGAGGGGAGGATTATTTTGGTCTTACCTTGATTTACTGAACTGTTTCGCTGCAGGAAATACAGAGAAATCCACACAAATCACAATATATATGGATATATATTACACTCATATATATTTTAGTTTTTTTGGTGTTGTACATTTTAGTAATTGTCTCGTGGGGTTTCATGAGCGAGGTCGTTAAGTTCATATATCCTTTGTAGCGCTGCCCCCTAATCCGTCTATTTGGTGTTTAATCCTTTTTTTAAATGCTTTTTTTCATGCTGAACGACTTATTTTCCACAAAATGTACGAGCACATCTCTAGTAAGCACAAGATTGAAAGTGGTGCTTTTGTATGCTTTTTTTTTTTTTTTTTTTTTTGCTTTTGCCAATTTATCGACGACCAAGAAAATCGACAGTCAACGAAGAGTTTCTTTTGGTTGAGGACCGCTTCGTCCTTTGATTATATAACTGGCACATTGTCGTCAAACCGGTGTGTTTAGGAGCAGAAGCTGTTATAAACTGCTAGATGTGGAGAGGCAAATGCACTCAAGAGCATGAATAAAAATGAATATCTCTTGTATTTTTAAGTGTCGTCCTTCTTGCAGAGTTTCTTCATTGTCTGCTCAGGGAGACTGAATATTCCACTATATCTTTAGTTGTTCGCTTCTATAATAACGCTCTGAATGCCATATATATTGCACCTTTAATATCCGAGTGTGATTGAGGTTATTGTGACAGTAATGTGAAATTCTCATGAATTATTTATATATTTCGTATTATTATTCATTCTCAACCCACAGCAGGAAAAAAAAGTACAAAGAGCTTAACAATGTCATTGCATTTCTACCTCATAGCAGGTCAACTTTTATTTATACATGATGTGATGTTGTTTTACCATCTAAGGGCTGAAACAAAACTGCATATTCAGACCTCGCCATAGCTTAATCCTCTCTTCTGCATGGGTGAAAATAGTGAAAATGGTGAAAATAGCAAAACAACCTCGATACCGCTCGCCATGTATCGACTCTGCGGATGGACTCAGTGCCGGTGGCGATGCAGAGAATTAAGATATTTTTTGATGGTCTTACTCCAGGAATTTTCTGCAGAAGAGAGGATTAAGCTATGGTGAGGTTTTAAGGCCACATACCTCCAGGGCCTCCAAGAAGTTAATCAAACGTGTTGGGGGAAGTTTTATTCATATGTCCTGGTGAGATGTATATATATTTAGAAATGGCAACGCCGTCACTCTAAACAACCCATGGCTGTTTGAGCTCAACTTCCTTTTTTTTTTTTTTACAACTGGTCTTCCCCATACATTTGTATAATTCCACTACTCACCGTATAAAAAAGCCTCCTCTTCAAAGGCGGATGTATAAATTGATTGGGTAAGAGCTCTTTCTATTCCCCCACCACAGCAATACGAACACCAGCGCTATGCATCAGAAATAGACCTTCTATTCATAAGTATGGAGGGAAGAAGTGGAGGGGGTGGGGGTGGAGGAGAGAAGAGAAAAAAAACCATGTATTGAAACTGGAGGCCTTGCTGAATTGATGGGCAGCAGGCGTGGAGCTTTTCTGCCGGGGAAATCATTTGCATAATGGGAAAGTGGTTGGAGTTGGAGCTGAGAGCGCTCCTCTTGTGGGGACAGTCGGTGGAGTGGAAGAGGAGAGCTCCTATCAGACAGAAGGCCAATACCAAGGTGCTGTGAGAATGAGATGTACGCCGGCGATATGCTCTTTTTTTTCTCCTTTCCCCCCCGTCACTCGCCCATTTCACCTGCAAAACAATTTACCAACAATCTCTCCTCGACGGCGCCACGCATCCAATATGTACTCGTGAGTTTGCTTTTTGAAGAGGAAAAAAGAAAAAAGGCCGTCGCTCCGTCTTCATCCCGCTAATGAAACTCGCGCAAACCGTTTTCCTGTCAACTTGCAAAAGGAAGGGCTGATTGATTCGGAGAGAAAAAATACATTGAAATTCAGCCAAATTTTCTTTTCAACGCCAGACTTTCTGTGGAAACTGAAACACGCTTTCAGCTTCAATCAAACACGCCGGCTCACTCGATTACGCCGTGAAACTCTGCTCACGAGTCGCACGCGCTCAGCCGCAGCTCCAAATATTGATCCAAAACCATTCCTGCTTTGATAAATACATGAAACCCCAAATGTAGAAACAGTATATATTCCTATATTATGGATATTACTTGTGCACATACATTAGAGCGGCACTCAGGAGAAGTCGCTTGAAAGATGTGGAGGACAAAAGCCGATAGACTGCAGCGCTGGAAATGTTTCCTACTGCATGATTTATGGGTCTTTGGCTGTTTTATGCAGTCTTATGATGTATCTGTGCACTTACCAGGAAGGAGCTATGTAGTGTGGGCAAGGAATTGAGGATCGAAGTGAATGATGTTTTAGTCATGCATTTTTCAAAAGGCTTTGGAGGTGCTTGGTGGTTTTGGCGTCACCTGGAAAGAATATCAACAACCGCTTCGCAAAAAAAGCAGGAAGAAAAAGAGCAGGAGAGCATTCGCTTCCTGGTATGAAGTAAAAAGAAGAAGAAGAAAAAAAGAAGCTGCTCACAATATCTCTGACAGTGTCACACTTAACGCTTGTATTTTGGGTATTTACACCCAAAACATGGTGTCCACGAGTCGATTAATGTAATACCTTATCTTTTAAAATGATAGTTGCTGCTCGAGTGTTGACCAGTGAATACTGATGGAGCTGCCGTCTGCTTCAGACAGAAAACATCCTGAACCAGCGGATGCTTTTAAGCCGAGCTTATGTACGGTCAACACCTCCTGCTCGGCCTTTTTAAAGGTGTCAAACTCGCTTTTCATTATGCAGCAGCTATTCCTTGTTGCTGTGCTCGTCCCCGACTTCCCCATCGAGCATCGAGTCGCTTGATTTCGGAGAGTTGAGTTCAACCCGTTAAAAACTCTGCAACCGATTAGTCTCTAGATCTCTTTTTCTGTGTTTGAGCCGTCGTAGGAACCCCAAATTAATTCCAATACATGTGTTTATTGTATGTATTTGTTCAGCAAAGTCTTGGGGGAAAAATGTATATCTGCAAAAAAACAATCATAACTATGAACATCCAGCATGATATGAGCCAGATTCCCCAAAAATGGCTCCTCGAGCAGGGCCTTACCGACAACCCACATACTTATAAGATCCATTTTTGGAAAGATTAGGACCTAAAGAATTGTAATTTGTAACAAAAAACACAATAAAACAAAGCATCGGCCTGGTAGAGAGGAGTTTCAGTCAAACGACTGTGTTTCCAAAAGGTTAAGTTTTGGTTTTGTGGCTGAAAAGGAAAAGTTTGACGGTGAGATCAGATATATTTTAGAATTATGATGCTGATGCTTGTTGTCACCTGGATGACGAGCATGTTGGGATGCGACACGCTGGTGTTACACAGCGGCCGGTGCAGCGAATGGCTCTGGATAGTTGTGCATCCTCTCCAGTCTTTACAGAAGCCTTTTAGCGGCTCTCTGCTGTTCCTGAATGACTTGCTGTCGATTACACAAAAAAAAGAAAAAGAGCTAAATTCATTTGACCCAAGCACTCCAGTTTGTTTCCTAATGCCTGTTTTAATCAGCGGGTGGTCGGTTCTCCGGCGTTAATCAACACAATTAAATTCAACCCAAAGTCCTGGCTGCTCACAAACAAATGGATTATGTGTGGACGCCGGGCTAAAGGTGAGCCTTGTGTGGCTTTTAATTTGCTCTTCCTCTGCATCAACAACAGAAAATCACAGTCTTCCCGGGAATTATTTTGTAAGTTCAGGGCATCCGCTCGAAGCCGCGATGAAGCACCTGCAGCTCTTCATCTATCTTCATCATCATTTTAAAAAGATTTTTGGACAACAAGGGATGGATGAACTGTGTAAAGGTTTCAGCGACACGGAGTTTCGGTGTTGATAGTGAGACAAATGAAGAATATTACCAACCTCAGCTTTTAATAACATAACAATGAGGAGCTGCCATGCAAAGTGCCGCATCAGGACTATTTAACTTTCAGACATCGTAGTCATAACCTTTTGGAAACTGTGTGTGAAAATTCTCCCGCCTCCATTTTTAGTCCCAGCATGCCCCATTCAGACAATCTTTTGGCATAAAATACATAATTTTTCCATTTTTGAACCAAACGACACAGTTTTTTTTGACTGAAACTCCTTCCTAACAGGCCGAGAATTTGTTTTATTGTGATTTTTGTTGCAGATTCTGATTCATTAGCCCCTAATCTTTCCAAAAAGGTGTCTTATTGATGCTCCAGGAGGCATTTTTTAGGGAATCTGGTTCATATCAAGCTGGATGTTCATAGTTACCATCAAAATATCTTTAAAAAGTGATTTTTGCTTCGCAAATATACATTTTTGATAAACATATATACATTTTTTTTTGACTTTGCTGAACAAATACATACAATAAACACAAGTATTGGAATTAATTTGGGGTTCCTACGACGAATCAAACACAGGGAGAAAAGAGGTCTGGAGAAAATTGGTCCTACAGTGTTCAACAGGTAAGTGTCTTGCTCAAGGACACATTGACGCTGGCAAACGGGGACTGGAATCGAACCGCCGACCCTCTGATTAAAGTACACCCTGTTCACCCCTTTAGGTCGACCCTAAAGAAATGTTACAACATGAGAAAACACACTGTTTCACGTAATATCTGCAAACCTACACCGCATTATTTGGGCTGTGTATCGCGTCAGTTCTCGATACCTTTAGGGTATCGACCGAAAACCTTGAAGAAAATAAATATTAAAGAATCAAAACAATTCCCCCTTTATGAGCCCAGATCCCCCTAAAACCATTTATATGACTTTGCAGCAATCACCACAAGCGTTCTTTCATTTAATGAAACATTTTATTGGCCCGCTACCTAAACATCCATGGGGGTTGACAGCCTGCATTATAAGCAGTAATCACTGTATGCGCACTGTGCAGACACACACACACACACACACAGCTTCCATTTATATGATATGTACCGAATGAAATACTCGGTATCGTTCTCCCTTCCAGGGCAGTATTGGTACTGGCTCCACGTTGCAGTGGCCACACCGCTGTGTGGAACTGCAGGGATCTGAGCGCTGATCACATTAACAATACATGAGTGGAAACAGACCGCATATAGATTTTCCTTATTACATTTTTTTTTTTAATAAGGCCATTGCCTTCAACGAGATGTTCCTGCACATCTTGGGTATTAGCCTCAGCGTAAGTGTGTGTTAAATATACATACTGATGTTCAATTAATATTCATGGAGCAAAACAAGATGTCACTTGTTGCACATGGAAGAGGCACATCACCCAGCATCAAGAACGAATGTCTAATCTAACCGTCTGCAAGATATACATTCATAGAATAAATGCATGTTGAGCTTTCACACATGATATATCATTATATTCCCCCCTCTCCATAAAGTACATGTACCTACAGTGCTTGACATTTCACTGCTTTTTTATATGTCATAAAAGGAAATGTCACATTACTTGACATTAAAGAAAGATGTCTGACACACTGTTGACTAATGTGCGGACATGAGATTACGCCATGTGCAAGTGTGGAGGGGAGGTGCTTTAAAACTACGTTATCACTACTGGCCAGCAGGGGGCGACGCCTCTGGCTGCAGAAAGAAGTCAGATAGAAGTCTATGAGGAAATGACTCTACTTCTCACTTGATTTATCACCTCCTAAAACATCCTGAACATGAGCTTATGGTCTCAATCTCAACTTTCAAGTCTTCTTTAATACAACTTGATGTTTATTTAGTAATTATGGTCTCATTTAGAGTCGAATAGACCATAACGCAGGGTATGCTTTAGGGCGGAGCTACTATGTGATTGACAGGTCAGATTAGTCATGGAAATAAGAACCGTCAGAGCTTTACTTCCATATCGCTCGACGAAAAAGCAGTTTTTTCGACATATACATATATATCATTAGCTTTCATTTTAGCTTGTGGACCATGCACACATCCAACCCTTTGATCTACTCCTTATACTCCCACAGATATGTAGAGAATATATACATATATATATATATATATATATATATATATATATATATATATATATATATATATATATATATATATATATATATATATATATTATATTATAGCACAGTAGCTAAGTATTAATTCACCACTTACTTTCCTCAACGGCCACATCAGAGATTTGGAGTCTAATGATTTCTGCTGCAGAATAATAGGATCTTTCTTCACGCCACCCTTTGAAGTCAAAGAGCCAGATCGTCAGGGTAAAGACTGCCACTTATGATGTGCCTTAGGTACAAATGAGAGGCATTAGTTTGCCGGACCCTCACATGAATATCAATAGCTCGCTCCGCGGACCGGCCTGAGCCGAGGCCAGTCACTTCCTATTTCCTCTTTGTGGGCAGAGAGTTCTCGTTGAAGGTATCAAAGGTGTCCGTCTCTGTGTTTTTGGACCGGGCAGTAAACGGGTACGAGAGACTCAGTGTGACATGACAATGGATTATTATAAAGCGATTAACATACGCCTCCCAGACCGGCGTCCTCCACTCAGCCGCCTGTGGTCGATGGCTCTGCAACGTCAATCGTTCAAAGTTTGATTGCGCTGAACTGTTTCTTTCCGCTGAACTCAAGCACATCCGTTCAGACTCCTGATGGGTTTCAGCGTTCACAATAAAGTTCCCGGTTTAGCTGCGGTGACGGATGATTTCTGTTTCCTAGAAACACCTTTTCAAAGACATCCAAAGCAGCTGGATTCCTCACTTTTAGTATGGATTGTTTGCCGTTTCTTTGCCTTCGCTTTGTCCTGTTGCGCACATTAAACTGCAGCACAATAAATGAGAAATCAAGATGAGAGGCACCTTAAGGCTGTGTGATTTTTTTTTTTAATATTCTGTATTTCTAAAGCTCGCTGCTCTGAATTATAGAGAGGTTCATGTGTGCTTCCAGGCACATTTGTATAGACTGTTGACTGAACTCGGCATTGTGTTCAATAATAAAAGGGAAGCTTGTCTAATAATTGCTAACATTGCGGTGAATTTTCTTTTTGGAAATGTGCTTCAATTGCATCGAGAGTTATTACATTAGCAAGTGCTTGTTTAACACAGAATATAATGCCGTTTTCATTTCATGAAAATTGTTAACTCGCGGCTGATGATTTAATTAGATCGTTTTTAATGCGGTTAAAAACAACACGTCGTTCATCACGCGCAGTTTTTAATTTACGGCTGATTGTCTCTTGCAAATCGTTGCTCACCTGTAACGATAAAGTAAATTAAGAAGCATTTGGTCGTGCATCATAATAAGACTTTGGCGATACACGATGGCGATAATAACAATAATAATAATGAATACATAATAATGCCGGTCTGGTCTGGTAGATTGTTGACAGTCAGACTGGAGTAATTTACTTTGTTCGGTCGGCTCGACCTGAGCCGTGTTTCTTCAAATATCACAAGAAAAAAAGGAAAAATTCAACAGTACAAAAAAGGCCTTTCAACACCGGAGAAAAAACAACATGAAAATGCAGAAAACTCGTCCGTGTACGTTCACTATTCAAGAACAGGTTCCACTAGATGTGTGCAAGTAGAAAATATTAGTATTTTTTTGTTATTTGGACTCTAACTCATGAAATCTTTTGGGCTTCAGCTCCACATCAAATCAGTTCTTCATCCATTGTTCATTTCACTAAAAGCGACGAGATTATGCACGTTCAAGGCTAACTAGGATACACAAAACAACTCAAAATCTGTGATAAAATGCAGCCGGCAGCTTCATGGACAGGTGCAGGTGAGAAAACACAGGTGTGAAAAACAATAAAAACATGACTTGTCTGTCATGTGGGCACACAACACGGACAGAACACACAAGTGAATGGGAACGCTGTCAGAAAATAGTGGAGCGGTCGCCGGGATATAAGCAAAGCAGCTGTGTGTGTGTGTGTGTGTGTGTGTGTGTGTTGAGGGAGATAAAAAGAGGTCCAGGGAGGCGTAGACGCATAGCAGCAAGCAGCAACAGTGACTGTGCAAGCGCTGGTTGTTACAAATAAATGCCACAGCTCCTGGAGAACCAGGCGGAGAACCCGAGCTCTGTTTTCCGGGCATGATCGCAAAGTTATAGCTACGACTTTGCCCTCGAACAACGAAAAAAGGAGGTTCCCCTTCACATCCTGGAGGCTGGAGCGGCAGAGTTACACAAGCTTTTGCTCAATTATTTCACTCCTTCAAGCATCCAGCTGAGGAAATTAAATAAAACCTGATTCCTTTGTATATTAACACATTTAAAAATATTGTTTACCTCACCTCGAGATGCGCCCGCCGAGCAACACTTGAAAGTGAAACCTGAAAGTGGTCTTCATCGCTAATTATGAGTCATAATTCAGGATGATTGTGTGGTTTACTGATGATTCATTAGAAGTCCACTGTGACGAGAGAATCCTGCGTTTACGGGTGTTGTCAATGGGACGTTGCTCATCAACTGTTAACGAGGTAAATTAGCGGTCTAATCTAATTAGGAGTGAATCATGACGTTGATATGCGATTATCACCCGATAACAAATAAAATCTCATGACCGATGATTAAAAAACTCAATTAAGAGCCCGATTTATTGCTTAATTCGTCACAGCTTTTGTATCTTGAATGCCGAATCCAGAGTTTAAGACAACAACTCTGTCAAAAAGCACGTCGACCTAAAATATGGACGTAGACTCCGAGACATCACACACAGGCGTCTGAATAAATGGGCAAAGAGGTGCATAGTGGACCGAAACATCTATTTTTTTTGGTATATTTTAAACACGGAGGTCTGTAGGCTCGTTTCTGGCGTCAGCCTCGAGTGGCCATTTGTGGAACTGCAGTTTGTGGCATTTCCCTTTTGAGCACTAGAGGTTGCTTATTGGTCCAAAATCTGTAAAGCTTCATCCATTTCACTTGTTTATTTGTTCATTTTAGAGGCACAAATACACGCTGATCAACAGTAAAACTGTAAGTGATCCAGAGTTAGCCAGAGAGACTAATTTTCATCATACATTTTCAATAACACAAAACGAATTCATTCAAGATGTATATATAGAACACTGGAGGCGCATAATACATGAACACCAAACAAGATAAATGTACATGTACACCGAATAAACAGGCAGGACAAACAGTACATTGATGATTGCACACTTGATGGGCAACGAGCCATTCCTTAAGGCTATGTTTGAATGTTTTGTACGTTTTTTTGTTCGTATGTGTGGTGGAAGAGCATTCCTTAAGCTTTTATATCATATTAGGCCTCTTATTATTTAGATTGCGTGGAAAAAAATAAAATTGTGCTACACATGAAAACACCACAAATTAATACATTTATTTTGTCGCTCGGGCAAAACTTTACAAGTCTTCATAATTAGCTACTTCGCACCAGCAACGGCGTGAAAAAATAATCAGCACATACGTTTATGTAACTGTGAGTTGCACACAATAGCAAACGACACAAATGTTTATATTACTGCGTATTTTCATGCCCTTCCACAGGCAGCGAAAAGACAGATCGGAGCAGCGGCTCACGGGGGACTCGCACATGCGACACGAGTCTCTCAACTCACAGCACGACTCCAGACTGCCTCTCTTTTTGAACCTCTTGCCTTTTACACATTGCTGCTCTGGCTTTCACGACAGCCTGTTTAGCAGAGAGAGAGAGACAGACAGACAGACAGATGGGATAAGATGTAACAGTCATGAGGTGGATTTGAACAGATGACTCTGGGGGTTTGAGTCGGCCGCGATGCACCTGGACGATTTGCCGCGCGGCCACGGCCGACCGCGAATACGAGCGTAATGCGTGAGCTCAAAGATATAAGCAGAGATGCTTATTCGGTATTTTTGGGGTCCGGGATGTGCGCGTAATGGAAAGACACATTCGAGTCCACAGAGTAACCGCCCGAGTCTCCAGAGCAGAAAAACAATTGCAAGCGAGCAGCGATTTCAATTTTTTTCTGATCGTATAATTCCACATTCCTATTACTTCTTGTGGTCTGGTAATGGAGATTGAATAGAAATATGAGACAGGCAAAGCCAACCCCCACACCCCCTGGACTCCCTCCCTCCCTCCAGTCCACTAGCATTAATTTAATGCTTCGTCTATCTAATATTGTAATCCTATAAAATTTTCTGCTACTGTAATTTTGCCCATCATCATCACCTCTGAGTCATGAAGCGCGGACCAGCAAGTATATATTCCCCGAGCCTCCAACTCCATCACACTTTTCTTTCGTTCCTACAACTGCAAACTTTGTGTCGACGTGTGTGTGTGTGTGTGTGTGTGTTTGTAAAGAGCAGGCAGGTTGCGGTGCACTGTGTTGTGAATGCCGCCAGAATCAATCCCCACAGACGTTAAGGGGGCGCAGTCTTATGTGTACAGTTGCACAGACAGAAAGCGCCGCACACGGTAAACACACCACGCTGTCTCCGGCAGCGCTTCCTGCCCTCTCGGGAGGCAACTGCATGAGAATAAGTGAGAGTGAGTGTTTGTGTGGATGCTGCGAGGTCAACGCTGGAAGAGGAGACGTTCGACAGGAAGCAAACCGGAGAACAAACTGAGAACTGGTCGAGTCCTCACAGGGTGGCAAATTACTATATCAGAAAGCCAGACACTCCCAGGTTTTTCCAACTGGATGACTTAACAGGAATCTGTCTCTTTTATATCGAAAATAGGCCGCAAATTACCACCTGAGATGAGCTTTGAGCCAGTGAGCCAGGATGCAGCCTCCCGACTTTTAATATGCATTAGATAACCTGATTTTGACATTTTATTAATAGGGAAACTGTCAGCACAGGGGAAACAGGACTCTTTATTTAATCACTGTTACATTACTGCGGTGACTGTGTATTAAATGAAAAAAAAAATAAAGAGAAATAATCAAATCCTTGTGACACCGGCATATTAATGCATGCCGGATGTAGAAAGAAGCTGTTACCTTCGTCTCGTCTGCCACTGGCTTTGTTTGTCCTTGAGGAAAATCGATTGCGTGACATTGATATTCCTTTAGCGAGAATAGAGACGTACAACAACTGAAGGCATACGTCGGCCTCAGCGGGAGAGACGTGTACCGCTCTGGTAGTTTAAATCGGTAGCGCTCGACTTAATGAACAAGCGGCGAAAACATCGGGAAAATGTGAGCGACTTGATCCCCCAAAGGATCAAATTACATTCCTTACAACACGTTTTCTAATAAAACTCTCCACACACACACACAAAAAAAGAAAGCAAAACATGCCACATGGCTTATGTCAAACGCCTTATGTTCAGGCAACGACAACTGCATAAAAATGTTATGCTAATTAAGTCGGTGTAAAATTAGCATAGCTCAGGTAACAGTCAAGCCCGGACAAATTCAGTGAGTGGCAGCTCCATGACGGGGATATTAGTTTAAAGCTGCAACGGACATTTTGATTGACTCTCGACGGCTCTCAACATGTCAGCGGCTCCTAGCTAAAGGCGGCGGCGTTGCGAAAGTCTTTGACGGAGCTAACTAGCGGGTGGGCGCTATGCCTCCGTCAGTCGGGACAACGTTATCAGCCGTAACCGGCGTGCCGAGAGCCGCGCGTTAGCGGCTGCTTTGTTTAAGCTCTGATGACAACGTCTCCCTCGACAGACCTGCTCAGGTAGACATCACTGCAAATAGTTGTTTACGGCTCTAAAATGGTAATCCCGGCTTTGAGGCCAACGTTTAAAAAAAGATCTGCCAACTGTTTGGCTGAGACATTTCGATGTAAGAGAGAGAGACTCACTGTGGAAACATCCTCGTGTAGACAACGACGACAACACGTTAGCTAGGAAGACAGAAAAACACTGGGGAGGAGGATTTAGTACAATTTTCTTTAGTATTTACTCGGTAACACAGGTCTTAAAATTACATTTAAGCAAAACCCCGAACATTGAAAGGCCTCTCAAAGATACAGCGACAGATTAATGACTTTGACTCATGTGAGTGCGAGCTAATAACGGCTTTGCTAACCCACGCAGTCGCTGTATAATATGCTGGAAAGCCGCTCAGCCTTCTGCACCACAGCGGAGCCAGGATTCTTGGCTCCTGTGTAGCCGGCAGATATAGCCCAATTAATGAAATCAAATTATCTTTTGATTGATCCTGTGGCGCTTAGTACATAGGGGGAAAACAAATAGTATTTTCATAGATTGTATTTTATCAATCATGTAGGGTAACGTGCCCTTTTTAACGTGTATTCATCACATATTATGAGCTGCAGCTAATAGTTTAAAATTACCACTCTTATTATCACTCTCTGCTGCATTCAAGGAAGCAAACTGCTGCTGAGTTTTGTGCCAAAAACAAAATTAAAATATAATTTACTACTGTGGAGGACAGAAAGAATAGCAAACCGATTGCTTTGGTTTGTCGCTGCTTGAAAAGTAATGTCTTTTTTTCAATTCTTATGAGGCCATTTGAGCTGTATAAGATACAATAAATCTGAAAAATAACTAAAATGGTGAAGAACACATAGTAAAAAATATTCTTTTTTGGGTGTAAGAAAACTGAAATATGTCAAGAGAACTGAACACTTGAAAAAAAATCCTTTCTCCATCCATCCAAAGGCTGTTAGTGGAAAGTGCTCCACGGACACCGATTTGGCACAAATAAACCGGCCTGGCCCGTTTAGATGATATCATAAATAATACAGCCAACAATATGAATGAAAAACATCTGATGAATGTATTTTACAGAACAGGTGGCAGACAATAAGGCATATAACAACGTGCACATCTTGGACTGCATATAATAAGGTGGAGAACACAGTTTCTACATTTACATTGACTTTCACTGTAAAGTAGAAGTTGTAAACTTTTATTTGATCTATTTGAGGTTTAAAAATGAAGCAATTTCAGTCCAACAGATTCTGTATCTGTCTCCTCTGACTGATTTTTGTACACTGAGCGAAACAGGATTACTTGGCGGCGTTACAATGGAAGATTCGCAGGTGAGTGTGTTCCTCGATAATCACGTTAATTAAGAAAATGATGTCTGCGGATTGAGAATCACAAAGTGTGAGATGACTAACTAATCTCTTCGGAGGCGCTCGCACACACGTACACAAGCGTACGCTAACACCCACCTCGACACGCGGGCGGTCTCTCTCTGCGAGCGGCTTCACAGCAGGAAAAAAAGGGCAAATTGACAGGCCGAACTCGAGGAGGGTTATTATGTGGAGGCCGGGGAAAGATTGCCCTTCCTGTGTCATTCGTTCACTTGTTGGGAAATCACAGAGGAGGAGAGGAAAGAGTTGCTCTCCTCCTCTCCCTCCTCTGCAGAAGAGTTGTCCTCCACAGTTTGTTTTGTCGTTGGATATTCTATGAAATCAGCTTGTGGGTATGGAAGCCCATTTACGCCATAAATAAATAAATAAATAAATGGAAAACATGAGATAGAAAGTAATAATTATGAGATTGCAAATCTAAATTATGAGATAAAAAAAGTCTAAATTATGAGATTATTTTTTCACTATGTAACAGCCGTTGCCACTGAAGCGCATGTGCACTTTCTATGATTTTGACTTTCTATCTCATAATTAGGATTTTCTATCTCATAATTTTGACTTCTTATCTCATAATTTTGACTTCCTATCTCATAATTTTGACTTCCTATCTTACAATGTTGACTTTCTATCTCATAATTAGGATTTTCTATCTCATAATTTGACTTTCTATCTCGTAATTAGCACTTTTTTCTCATACTTAACACTTTCTATCTCTTAATGAACACTTTCTATCTCATAATGAACACTTTCTATCTCATAATGAACACTTTCTATCTCATAATTATGACATAATTTCCATTATATATTGTTTCTGTTACTGCGTAAATGGGCTTCCATATTGTGCGTTCAGCAGCAACACATGTGATCAGGATGCAGGTGCTTCTCTCTGCCCTTTTTCCTCATCGCCTTGTTTCCAAAATTCACATGAAGACACACAGTGTCGCTGGCAGAAGGACGCCGGGCGGCTTCATTAACGCTGCGGGTTGATGACACGCTCCGATATCAATAATCAATCACGAAGCTCCGTGCTACAATCCAGTCGGTTAAGCACTGGTGCGGATCAATACCGTGATGAAGCGGCCCGTCCCTCAGGCACAGCCTGCGCCGCATCGCCCGCTCTGTGGAGGCTTTCCTGGGCCGGACGCGAGTCCCGCTGCGCTCAGCAGCTGGTCATCATCTGAAAAAAAAACATTTCTATGTCTTACTTCCTGTCACACACACACACACACACACAACTGGAAGCTTACGCAGTGTCCTGAAAAAAAATCTGCTATAAACTCAAGATAAAAACCCCCGATGGAGGATAAATAGGGAGGCGATAGATGAGATTCTGTCATGTTGCTAGTCTGCAGTTCACACTCAGTTCAGATGAGGCTTTCGGCTGTCACGGCATATTTCACACTTCTTCTTTTTTATGTCTCTACCGCTGCACGCCACCTCGAAGTCTGCACAGGCGTCAACGTGGCCCACAGCTGGTTTAAGCGCTTGTTTACTCTTTGCATATGTTACAAAAAGCACACGCAGGAGAGCTTTTGTCCGACAAAAAAAATGCCATTTCCAATTTTCAATGTCTCAAAGTTTGAAGAAAAGTGAATGTTGTCTCCATGATGACTGCAAGTCAGAAACTACACATCAAAAACACCGAGTTGAAGAGATGTCAACATGTGCATACAGCTTTCTGAATATTAGATTTGGTGTGCGTTTGTGTGATCGCTCTGTTACTCAGACTACACACACACACACACACACACACACACTCCTGTACAGTATATGCATGTGCACAAGGTCGTTGCTTCACAGTGGTCCAGCTGTGTGAGCTGGCTGAGCTACACACAGATCGGGTTTGACCTTGATGCCGAGCAGGCGCCAGGGGTCCGTGTGTGTGTGTGTGTGTGTGTGTGTGTGTTTACGTGTTTTACATGTCTGTGGGTGGTTCTCCACCTGAGAGGGCAAGAAACTGTGTGCGTCTCTTTCTCCTCCCGGCCTGAACACACATCTGACATGCAGGAGTGTACGCCCAAAGTCACATGTGTGCAACCACCGAACAGGAAGTGGTGTTTGTGAAATTGCACACTCTTTTCTAAAGGGGAACGCTAAGCCGGGTGGAGAGTAACGTCAGGCGGCCGATTGTGGATCCCCCGATGATTCTTCATGGAGTTCGATTCCACCTTAAAATCCGAGGGCTCGCCGCCGCCTATCAGAGCGCTGCACAGTTGCCATAGCAGCGACTCTGAGCTCTTCAGCTCGGTGTCAGAAGTGGTGCGCTGGTGTTAACACGAGCGCCAGCAGATGGAAATCATCCCCAAAATCCATTTTGTTTAATTCCATTCATTAATTTTTTGTTTGTTTGTCATGCGCTTCTAAAACGTGATTCAGAGAAACCGGCGACGAAATGGATGCTCACAGCAGAGCATCTGACCTGTGTGTGTGTGTGTGTGTGTGTGCGTGTGTGTGTGTGTGTGTGTTTGTTTTCTGCACACAAAGAGATCTCAACAATATACAAAATACATCTTAAAACTTGGCAAATTCTTGTAAATGTCTCTTGATGATGATGATGGTGATGACGATGACGCAGTTGAAGAACAAAGCCTCTTGCAAACCATCTCACAACATCTAAACATTCACTGTGCACAGACTAATGCTACTTAGGGAGGAAGAGCAACGTCGGAGGTATTTTAGGAGAGGCATGTTGTTGCATTTTACATTTCCCTAAAAACAATTTTCGCCTTTCTTTTGAAGTATCCATCAGATGTCTTTACATGTTGCCAGTCAACAACAACCATATTGTGTCTGTTTGACCAGCTTGCGCTTTTATAATGAGTGCAGTACCCAGATTCATCCACCGGGTGGAGACATTTCCGTGTGTTGAAATGCAAGGCCGAGGATCGGCTGTTCGATGCTGAAGGGAGGCGGACTGAGAAATGAATGACCAGGAGACTGTACGTAGTAGCCGTTAGCAGCGTTGATACGCCCCCGGACACAACTTTTAATCACAAAACAGGAAAAGGTAAAGACATAATTCATGGTTATTGCTGTGTAAAGTTACGTTTCATCATCTTTCATGATGAGATATTGTTCGTGCGGGCGGCATCAGGCGAAATCACTCATATCACTCACCGTTAGCTAAACTTCTTCCCCCCTTTGTGGGTCTGCAGGACGAACGTTGCTTCATGGTCAACATGTCTTCATCTTGTGTTTGTTGCAACGTGTGCACCGTATATTTAAAGCAATTATCTAGTAATGAAAACATGAACAGATAAAAGCATTGTAAAGCACTCATAAAACATAAAAGAGCTGTTGATACAATATCTGACCAATGCGCCTGTGCTGTGATGTGGTCGTTGAATACGCTGAAGGCTAAACCACGTGAAATAGATTGGCAATCTTAGCACTCTGGTTTGAGTACTACACTCAAGAAGACCCGCAGAACGTTAGGAACGGTGGTTTTCTTTATATTTTGTATTGTGCGGCATGAAACGACTTAGCATTTTGCAACCCTGTGATGTCGAACGGCAACAAATGAACCTTGAACCTTCCATGTGTTCTCGGAGAACCATGATTTTTCTTGCCTTTTCGCTTCATATAAAGCCTCACGCTCCTTATATTTATGTTTGCACTCGGCCTTGGGTGCTTTGTAGCCAGACTGGGGTCAGCGCGATTGCGCACCGACGCTCTTCTACCGCGTCTTCCCTGCAACCAAAAACGCACCATTTTACATTCAGTCGTCTGCTTTGATTAACGAGCAGCTGGAGTCGACTCCGGCGTCGTCGACGTCTCGGTCGCGAGTCCGGCTCAACGCTTGCCCTCTCGCTGAATCCGGACACCAGAGCCGGCGGCGGATAGGTGAAGGGAAAGAATGTGCTCCTGCCAGTAATCCTATCTTCAAAGTGCTCATCGGGTCTCCGGTGATTTACGGCGTGGCTCAACGTGCGCCGCTCGCCGCTCGATCAGGTGAACTCAAAAGAATACAGTGCAGCAGCTGTGGAGACGGCCGCTCAGTCCCTCCATTAGTCCAACGGGAGCCATTCATTAATTTGTTTATCAGGGCGCTCGCAGGAGAGCGAGGCCATGGAGATGCAGCGGAGGGAGCGTTTTAATCAAGCCCCCCCCCCCCTTACGCTCGACGCTCCCGACCGGCTGACTGATGTGCAGCGACGCTTGTTTGTTTATCCAGGCCGCGGCTGCCAGAGGGCAAGTGACCAGGGAATTTCTCTCTCTGCTTACACATTGAGATCAGTAAAGAAGCGAGGAGGAAGAAGACGAGGAAGAAGAAGAAGAAAAAAAAGAGACAAGGAGGTTCTTGAACTTTTTCTAACGAGATCTAAAGCACAGGGTGTAATTAGGAGCTGTCTGGAATGAGGACAATTAAGTGCGGTTTTGGTGTCCCCCTTCCTCCCCCTCCCCCCTCCCCCCTCACTAGGATTCTCTCAATGGGCCGAATTAGAAAATGGGTGCAAAAAGATTGATGAGTTCAATGTTTTCCAAATGAGCAGCCTCATACACATAATTACACCGCGGAAATGAATGGATCATCACGATACAAACTCAGGCGCGGGTATGCTAATTGCTCATCAAATGGTAAGGCTGCGGTGTCAGCTACACAACTGCAGTATCCAAGAGCTGTTTGGGAGGAGGGGGATCGGCTGCTCAGATTAATGTGATCCATCTTCCTTTTGTCTATGTTCATTATTCTATAGTCACACTGTAACCCCACTTATCTAGTCCAGTCAGACGCACAAGGACGCCGCTGTACTTCTCACAGTCCTGCAACGCGTCCGTCATCAAGCAGCTTCGAACGTGACACCGGGGTCTCCTCCGGCTTCTCCGACACGAGGGAAATAGGAATACTGGTATCAGAACGCACTAGCTTTTTCCTCTTGTGTGGCCATTTTCTTTCCCCAAAAACATTGAGTAGATTTTGTGTCGCCTGCATCTCCCTGCCGCTTGCATAATGCGGTCAGCTTAACTTTCCCCGGGGTTTGCAGTGACACGGTCAGGCGGCGCCGAGTAGGACGTTTTGTCACTGACTAGACATCAGTAAGTAATGCGCAGTGGAGTGATCTTGGGGATAATGACATGACTAATTTGAATAAATCCCCCCTCTCTATATAATTATTATGAGAGGTTGTGGGACTTCAGAAACAGCTGCCAGAGCAGCTGTTAAGTTGATGGAAAGAGTCCAAATGAAAGTTGCTTTATAAAGCGGGGACGTCAGACCTTTGATCACGCTATTTTGATTTTCATCTTCAATATTTTCACACTTCTCTTCACCCGACTGTGTCGCTTAAGCCGGGAGAGATACGCCGGCGCCGTCTCCCCGTGACCCCGTGTAATAATGTGAGGGATGATAAATTCATTCTTTGGAAAATTGCATCTCTGACACAACTTTTTTTTTTTTTTTGGGTATTTTGAATTTCAGAACAAGTCTTTCCTCGGAGTCCACCTGGCTCATTTCGGCTGCCGTTCGGATCTTCGATTTCCTCGTGCGAAGCCCGAGGTGTCACTGTTGCAGGAGGACATGTTGGCGATGGTCTACTTATCAAATCCCCGGGAATGGATGGCAAATCTCTTTTTCCCCTGACCTTATCGCCTATCTGTCCTGCAAGCCTTTCAGCACACTCATCCCGCATTGCATTAAACCATATAGCCTTGGGCTTACTGGGCTGGCGTGTAGCCTTCCTTACCTCCTTCCTCCCACAACCCCACATGAATAAGTGAGTGTCCAGGAAGGGGATGTCTAGATCTCTTTAGATTTCCTCTGGGAAGCCTGTTCTTGCCTCGTGGAACAGTCCATTTAGGGATGCTGGCAAAAGGCAGGATTCTCATGGCGACGGAGTCGTATATGAAGAAGTCCATGCAGATTCGACTGCATATTTAATCAGGTTTTCTCTGGTTCAAGAGACATGCCGAGACGCTGAAACACAGGGACTGCAGTTAAAAGCAGCAGGGGCTTGAATTTGTGGGGAAGAAGCAAAGGACGGGGATGTTTTTGACATGTTTAAAACTAAATGGCTTCTGATGTGTTTTATTGGAGTCGAGGGACGCCGAGCCGCGGAGCGAAAGAGGGTTCAGTGTGTCAATAAACAGAAACTGAAAAAAAAAAAATGGAAAACAAGTCCTTGGGGTAAATGCCTCAACATATTTTGATGCTGCTAGCGGCATAAAGGTAGGCGTTTCAAAGGGATCCATGAAAGGCCTGACAACAAAGACACTCCTGTGGGAAAAAGAAGGCATTAAAGATCCTTCAAAACATTCCCGATCTTCAAAATGAAGGTCACATCCTGACCCGGTGAGGTCACGGATTCACTAGATATGAATATTTAGACAATATTTATTTGCGTGGGGGAGGCAGCGCTGCCGCACGTAAACATATTGACGAAACGCGTAACGGAGCAGCAATCAGGTAAAGAGCTCGGGTGCATTAGCGAGCGGCCATTAGCGAGCGGTTAGCCCAGAGGGCAGGGAAGGGAACACGCTGACGGGACAAATCCTGAGGAAACGTGACGCTGGACTCTGAGCTGAGGGACTCTGGCGATCCTGCATGACCTCATGTGATTGTGCGTTAGTTTGGACGGACGCCGCGGACCGTCGGCGGCGTCCAAACCTCGGACCTCGTCTCGTGTCCAGTGAGATATTTTGGTTGCGTTATCTTGAAAGACGCAAAATTTACAATGTGTTTATGATTACATTTTAAAAAATACAAAAGTATTGGCATCAAATTACACTTCAAGTACCAAAAGCAAAAGTTTACTCATCATGTAGAATGGCCCGAAAAAGAAATGCACAGTCAGCATTCGTATGATTAGATAAAATCACTGACGCATGAATGTCTTCGTCACTTTGATGTTGCAGCTTTAGAGCCAATTCTAACTACTGTATCTGCTTGTATACAGTCTCTTTGTGTTTATTATACATAAATGTATAAATGTGATCAAGTTCCAGGCAACATGAAGGAGATCAAACTGTCGTGTTGGCTCTCGGCAGCGAGGGGAAGCTCTCGGCCTCCCACCGGAGCGCGGAGACGGACAGGAGTTCAAAAGGTGGCGCCGGGGTCGATGCTGGGCGCTGCAGGAAGCCCCTCCCCCCCCCCCGCTGGTTATGAGCTGAGGGAATATCTGGTGGACCTGCATGATTCTGTCTGATGAGCTGAACCCAGTAACTTTAAAGCAAGACTTCTGAAACTACAATTACGGGATGGTAGGTGCAAAAACTTTAAAGAAAAATGAAGTTGGTGAACTGACTGTGTAATATCTATTATACAGAAGTGTATAAAGCAATATAAGTATGAAGTTTGTTTGCATTAGCCACCATAAGCTGCTGCTCATATAAGACCAACTCTTGCAGCAGTGAAACCCTTTAATGTACTGAATTAGTCAAGCTTGGGTTTATGAAAAGTATAATTTCTCCTTCTCAAAGTTACAAAGTCTTGCTTCATTTAAATAAAAACATTTCAGGACCCATTTATTAATTTAATGACGAATGTAATGTTTCTGTTTCCATGCAGCAAAGTTATGAGGGAGGTTACAACAATAACTCTGTTAGTCACTTTGAGTATTCGTCACGGAGTCCAGCATGAAGCCGAGGAGCAGCACGGAGTTACAGGAGCAGAAAACACACACGAGAGACCTTTAAGGTGACCCGCACACACACACTCACACACACACACACACACACACACACACACACACACGGCCTCAGGGAGTCCTCCCTCTCTGACCCAGCTGCCCCGTTCCGATGGTTGCCTTCAGATTATATTTACATGCAACTCAAATTTCTTTAATTTGTTGAAACGTGTTCTTTGTGTGTGTGTGTGTGTGTGTGTGTGTGTGTGTGTGTGTGTGTGCGCACGAGGGAAAGAGATCCAAAGGACAAAAGCAGTGGAGAGTAATGGGAAGAGCGTAGGGAGTTAATGAGGTTTAATGTTTGCACATCAGCGCCACGGAGAAATTACAGCTAAACGTGAAGACATTCATTGTTTTGTGCTCATTTTATTTTTATCTGCACTCTCGGCGACCTCTCATGGTTGCAGCGATTCTAACTTTTTCAATAAACATCAACAACTTCATTGGCAATTCTTTATTGACTGTGTTTTTCTGTCAACAGCGGAGTCGTCGCTGCTCTTAACCAGATGTTTAAAGCCACCGTTTGGACTCCTGCCTCCATGAGAGATTAGGAATGGTTTCCTCTCTTGATTTGCACGCCAACGTAAGACACTTGGACGTGTGTGTGTGTGTGTGTGTGTGTGTGTGTGAATGTCGCCTCATGTCCGCGGTCAGAGAGCTAGTTAGCTGAGGCGTGTTTTGGCTAAGCCGCTGCAGACGGCCGCGTGGATTAAAACGAGAACGTTTCTGTTTTGCCAGCGAGGAACACGTCTGATACTCGACGGGGAGGTGGAGAGGAATTATGGTTTCTATTCATTCAACATTACAAGCAATAGAAGTTGCAGACACACCTGGGGAAGATGTGTGCCCCCTCTCTCGCCTGCGAGCGTGTTTACGCACAGCAGAAACACATCTCCTCACAGGGAACCACACATGGAAATCCATGCCGTGCCGGATTTCGAGAAAAGAGCGTCGTGACTAATAGTTTGGACACGTGTTCTCCGGCGAGTGACAACTGAGCTCCGGCGTTAATTATTTCTCGGGGTTTAAGGATCAAATGAATAAACATGAGCTTTGTTTAATTATGGCCTTCAGGAGAGTAAAAATCCTCAGATTGGGAGCACGTAAACTGTCAGAAAGGGGGGATAATCCCAACACCTGCGCGGATGACACATGCTCTAAGTCCCTTTCCCACAAATATGTCCAAGCTTAAATCTCTGCACTTCCCTTTAAACCAGGGTGCAGTTCAAACCCGGTTTTTCCCAGAGTGGAAATAAAGGAGGATTAAAGGCGGGGACACAAATATGTGAACAAAGAGGCACATACACAAGACACAAACAAACTGAATGAACCGCGTTGCCGATGTCTAACCTCCAAACTGGGAAAGGCTGTCGCCTTGGTCGGGTTAACCTGCTGGCTTTCTCACGGCGGCTCTTCAACTCAACGCCCCAAAACGCTGGAGTCTGCCTCTGAGCTTATCAGGCTTTCCCAGATGGTGATTTTGAGCGCATTGGAGGGAGCGAGAGGCGAACTGAAAGGGAAAGGGGAGTGGAGAGGAGCGGAGGTGAGTTTACCAAGATGAAACAGACTCTACACTTGGGGGTCAAAAAGAAATATGAAAAAAAATAGGCGACTTGTTTTTTTTTTTTTATTCATATCCAAGGTGTCTGTGTGCATTAATATCAGCTGGAACCAGAACCGTTTGTGCATTGTGAAGTCTGAAAGATTAGTACGAGTTGGTGTTTTTCCATTAAAGCAAAACTAAAATTAGTCCGCAACGAGCTTTTTTTTGCTTTTCAGGACAAGTAAAGGGCAAGATATTACACATCCACCGAGGTGTTATAATCAAATATGTCACCCACGCCGTCGACGTTGTGTTATTTTTAGTCCCCTTGCTCATTAGCTTTTTGAATGACATGTACAAAATAAAAAAAAAGGAGCTCTACATCGAGGACAACCGCTAAGACAGCCAAGCCTCCATTTTACACATCGTCAACGCATCGTCTCTGAAATTAGTTTCCGCCCCAAAATTGCCAACGTACGACACACAACCATCAAAGTATCGACGGAGCGCTTATGACAGCGACACAGTAGGTGTCTCCATGCGATGTGTGTGTGTGTGTGTGTGTGAGGGGGTTCAAGTGTTGTGTTACCAAATGCGGGTGCTACAGGACGCATCCATGCAAACTCGAGAGCTAATTGACTGTAATGTCGTTTTATCTGCTTCAGCAGGTTATTGACAGCAACATCCCAGAAGCCTGTTCATCCTTCTGTCAACTCGTCAGCATGGGAGAAGCCATTATCATCTCATTACGGCTCACGCTTTCATATAATCCTGACATTTCCTCTCTCGCGCGCGGTGTCTGAGCTTCGGAAGATTCCACGCTTGGATGTATTGTGGCGGCAATAGTGAAATGTTGTGTGTGTGTGTTGGGAGGAGGGATAGAGGATAAGAGGTATTAAAGACAGTTTTAATTTCCTGCACACATTCGGCACACAGTCCTTATCCGTCTGTTACTCCCCTCTAACGACCTCACGGCCTTTAAATCTCGACGTTCTTGAACTTCGACAACAACAAAAAACCGGGAAAAAAAAACCAACCCCGCATGCTTTAAAGTAAAAAGGTTCCCGAATCCACGGCGACGACTTGAAAGCGGTCTCAAACCGTGTTTGTTTTGCGGCTTTGAATGACGCCTTGTTATTACCCGAAATAACCACCGTGCTCCCCCGGAGGAAAAGAAAGGTCACCGGCATGAGAAATGGGAGGTGTGTGTGTCGAGCCGTGCGTTACCTTTAGAACGAGCGAACATGATTCCTGCCGAGAGCAGAGAGAAACTCACGGGGGGGGGGGGGGGGGGGGGGGGGGGGGGAGGAAAAGCAGCAAACAAGTTTTGTGTTTGTGTGTCTTTGAAGAGAGAGAGTGTGTTAGTGTCTCCCCACAAGGAGATTGCCGTTTGCCCGTGTGAAGCATGCTCTTTTTTAAAACAGAGACGACCTTCTCTCTGAACCACGTTTCTTTTCATCCGCCGTTTCCACCGAGCCTCCGCTGTGCCTCTTATTAATCTTCCATGGCAAAAAAATAAATAAATATATATAAAATACTGGGTTTCAACCGCGCGCCAGGTGCACAGGGATATCAGAGCGATCGATGCGAGGAGCTCCTGTAAAGGAAGCGGCGGCGGCGGCGGCGGCGGCGGTGAGACTCTCAGTGTGAATCCCACAATTTATCCTGTTCCGGCTGCAGAGAACAGAGACGCCAAAGTTTGGCGGTTCCACTTGAGCGGCGATCGAAAGCATCAGCGGCGGTCTCACGTCACGAGACGGCGAGGCGTTTGTCGGGCGACACGCGAAATGTGCGCTTCTGTAACGTCTTTAAAGACTTTAGTTCGCTCATCGCGGGAAATGTCTTCACATTGGGAGAGTTTCGTCTTGTTGATATTTGAAATTAAAGGGTGATACTTCATTAGCTCCGTGAAGATTTTGGTTCATGTATTTACGCTCAGCAACACGGATGTTCTTCACTTCACAAACTGAAGCGACGCTCTGAAACCGATCAACGTGACGAAGCCTGCAGGAAGAACGCCGTCTGCTTCGCGTCCGACATCACGAGGACGCCGGTGTTTCACTCCTGCTCCTAGAAACTAACAAATATCCACGAGACAAGACAGTACAGTTAACTGGGAGCGCAGTGCGCCGTGATGGTGATGACTTTCTCCTGATTTCTCTTGCCAGGAAGCCCATTTCCATTTTTCCCCATTTGGGATGTTTAACTGGGTTTAATGGCGAAGATTTGACGCCAAAAAAAAAAAATAACACTGCGATTGTTTTAATTTGTTTGTTTGCACACAATTGCAGATCTTTCTTATTTGTCTTCGGGCAACATTACAAACATTCAAAGCATCACACATGTTAACGCTCTGCCATTTATTTCCACTCTGACACATCAATGACAAATCGAAGGGAAAAGACGCGCGGCAACTACGCGACAGCTTGCCATAAATCCACGCGGCATAAATTTGGGCCAATTATTCTCCGACTGCCGTGAACACACAGCACATTCAGTTGACTCGCGGCCTATGCGGAGCTGCTGTTCAATTTTTTGTACCGCTTCTGTGCCGCCACAGAGCCGCTGCGTTTCCACAGATCTGCCAGGAAAAAAAAAAAAGGAGCTCAGTTAGCCAGCTCGGTCCTATCAGGAATACCAAGTACATGTTCAGCCTGCTCAGAGGATATGAATACAGATACCTCTGTGTTCAGCCTCCCGCTCGCAGGCTGGAGGCAGGACGCCGCCGTATGACACCAAAAAGAAACACAATGCCTAATCGTCTGACTGCGTTGCTCATCAGAGGACACGTGACCCCTCGTTCGGCGCCGGCGCCCCTTAACACGTATGATGAACGCGGCCCGTGTGCAGCGACGGCTCGGCGAGGGATAACGCGCACACGCAGACCAACAACGCGCGGCCGGAGCGGGCAGCGAGCCTCGGCTTCTTCATACATGAGGGAACGGGAGCGACGAGGCGCCGTGTGCCTCGCGGGGCAAACGGCCCGTCACTCCGCTGCTAAATTGTTGTGATTTTCTTCTCCTGGACCTCCCCCCCCAGGCCCCGACCCCGACCCCGACCCCCTCCCGCCGCTACATCCGACCTTCTACATCTGACCTTGCCGCCGCCCCTCGGGTCAGAGACACGTTGCCGAACACGTCCTTCAGAAAGGCACGCAGCTTTTAATTTCTTCTCCACCTCTATTTCTTCAGATTATCTGTAATCTGCTAGACTAAAAGACGTAAATGTGCTACTAACGCCTAAAGAACACGGAGACAAATTGCAGCACATTAGGACTGTCCTTTGAATGCCTCCCCTCCCCCTCTTTTATTCACAAACTGCATACAGTCAATGTCCTCCTCTGCAGTTCTATCTATTGTAAAGCATCACGCAGAGAAGCATAATGGCCACACAGAGAATCATGAGGATGCATCTCAAACCGCTCTCTATATGCATTGCTCTCCAGCTCCCGTCTGATCTGACTATGGGGGTGATGGAGTTGTCAGTTTCTATAACCCAGCAGTCCGATAGCATCTCTCTCTCTCTCTCTCTCTCAGGTTGGATTTTTTTTTTCCTGCGCTCAAGACTTAGCAGAGAACGAGGCACAAAACAGACTCTGCTTAGAGTTCAGACGTCAAAGAAGCTGGAGAGAGAAGAAGAAGAAAGTCACTGGATGGAGAAGTGAGGAGCTCTGCTGCAGGGACTCGCTAACAAAAGACCCCCAATGACACCCTGTCAAACCAAGAAGTGACTGCAGACTTCTTTGTACGATTTCTACGTGGGTGCAGCTTTTTGTCACCAAAGCGCTCGTCGTCGGGCTTTATAATTAAAGATCTTGGAAGCCGCTGCGTGTATAGTTTCAGGATGTGTGATTTATTTAATTTTTAAGCTTGTGCGCTTGTGCTGCTTCTCGCGTCTTGGGACGACCTTGAAAACAAAAGATGCGACCTTCCTGAGAGGATGCACCTCTGACAACTCTGAAAAGTTAGCGCAACACGGACACGGCATCTGTCGCGTGGCTGACCGCCCCAACGCCGCTTCTTTCATGGTTTTTAAGGAACTTTTTCCTTATCCGAAGCGCGGTTCTAAGCGCTAGCGAGGGTGTAACGTGTTGTACAGATTGTAAAGTCCCGTAAGGCAAAAGGTGGTAGGAAGAGGGATGGGAGAGGGCAGGACGAGGCGAGGGAGAATAGCAAAGAGTCCATGTGCGCCCAGTCATGTACTCAGCTGCTGAGTGCGGCTCTCGGGTTGCTATTTGTCCATCGCCTGCTCCGGAGAGATGGGCCGAGGCGCTGACGGAGACTCCCCGCGGCAGATGGCAGAGTTACGCTCTTCAGAGGTGAGAAAAAAGCCCCATTAGCCCGAGCAAAATTACAGCCTGCCTCCTCTTTAGTGCTCAGCCTTGAGGACACCTGACCAGATTGGGTACGTGCCATGTGACATGATCACTCTGTAATCAGGCTGTCGACGGCAAAAAAAACAAACTCCTTTCCTCCCCGGCATGCACATCGATTCAATGAGGGAAGAATTTGAAATTAATGACAATATTTATGCAGGATTGAGGGAAGGTTTCTGCAACGCTCGGCATCGCCGTCCCGCTCGGTGGAAAATGCCCTTCAGCGGAAATGTTGGGACCGTCTGGAGCGAAGACTCAGCTTTCCCCCCGTGAACGTTTTGTAATCGAGGCGGCGACGTTAAACAACGTTGGTCGTCAGCGAATCTTGAAAATGTTGAATTAAATCCAGACTCTTTAAAAAAAAAAAAAAAAGGTCGGTATCCATTAGGAAACTTTTATATTTGGACTCGTAGCACACGGAAAATAAGCAATCAGTAAAAACGTAACCATGCCCAGGCGACATTTACGACCCTCGGACGCAATCGCTAAATATAAATGGCGCTTTTGTGCCTCGTAAAATGAGTCTGCCGTTGCCTAAACCACCGAATCAGCTGAGAGGAACAGCCAGTGCACACTTGAGGATATGTAATCATTTTGTTCTTTAGGATTTCTTCGAGGAGCTAGTGGCGTTTCTTTTCCAATGCCAGTCTTGGCAAATCACTGAAATAACATTTCTATTCATGCGTCTTGGATATTGCCGTCGGAGAGGGGGAACAAAAGGACTTGGGAGACTTTTAATGCCCTCCCATTCACCGAGTGAGGTGAGACTGAATTAATGCGGCGGCTTTCCCAGCAAAGAAGACACGGCGTTTACGGCGCGAGGATTAGCTCGCGTTACACTGGAAGTAGACAATTCCAGGAAAGTTGCTTCAGAAGGAATTAAACCGCCGTAGATAGCGAGCGCTCTGACACCTCTGACCGTCTGGAAGAAGACAACTCGGCAGCGCCAACCGAGAAAGACGGTTCATCATCAAAAGAGGTCTTTAGATGAAGGTTCGTCATCTGGAGACGTCTTTAGCGAGGTTTTTTTTCCTCCTTGTGAAACAAGACACTTCCGCTCAAGGAGATTAAAAGCGCTATTTTTGGTGCGCTCCAACTTGACGGTGTAATAGATGATGTTTCCCGTTCATGAATATATGTATGTCACTAAGGTCAGCTGCATTAATGTAACACGACGTTCGAAAGGTCAATGAATGTCAGGACAGCGGGTGTCACAAAATGATAGATCTTATCAGACGTTTACAACAACAACAACACCACCGGATGACTTCACTCTGCACATCTTCACGACTCGTTACCTCCAGATACGTAGTGAAGGGAACGGGATCAACAGGGATCCCGAGCGTAAGTTCAGTAAGGAAGTAAGTCTCCGTAAGACTATTCAAAAACATGCACGTGTCATAAATTATTGTAAAACTCTGAAACAAGTATCTCCTGCTTGAACTGGGTTGAATAAAAGCAGCAATGCACGTGTCAAAAACATGATTAAACCAACAGAAATAGTCCACAGGACCAGCAATGAGCTATTGAAGCTAATTCCTCGCTATGCAGCGCAAAGAAACTCCAACAAGCAACGACTTCTGCTCAGGAAAACATCCACACAACTGGGTAAAGTCCAACATGTTGCTGTGATGCTCAGCTCCACGTCCACAGCTTCCTCACCAGAGACCACATTTTGACCAACGCGACCTTCGACGTGTCAGCAAAAACTTCGACGGAGGGATTTTTAACGGTTAAACCTTCTAAGTTCATAAATCATCTCTCTTTCTCTCTCTTTCCGTTCGCGGAGGTTCGAGCCGTGTCCCCTCTGCACTCGGTGCTGCCATGGTAACGGGAGGCGGTGGTTTTTTTTTTGGGAGAACAAGCGAACCGGTTGAAACGCTTCAGTCCTGCAGGTTAGATGACTTTCTACCAAACGGAGGACGTCCAACTTCTTTCAAACTTAACTTCATGGTTTATCCTCCAGAGTCTGATCGATGGATGGAGAGAAAGAGAGATAGCTAGAGAGATAAAGAGGGAAAGATAAATAGATTTATAGAGAGATAGATAGATGGATAGAGAGATAGAGAGATATACCAATATATATAGAGGTATAGATAGGTAGAGAGATAGATATAGATACATAGACAGACAGACTGACAGATAGATAGATAGATAGATAGATAGATAGATAGATAGACAGACAGACAGACAGACAGACAGACAGACAGACAGACAGACAGATAAATAGATAGATAGATAGATAGATAGATAGATAGATAGATAGATAGATAGATAGACAGACAGACAGACAGACAGGCAGACAGACAGATAGATAAATAGATAGATAGATAGATAGATAGATAGATAGATAGATAGATAGATAGATAGATAGATAGATAGATAGATAGATAGAATGATAGATAGATAGAAGGAAGGATAGACATAATGATGGATAGAGAGATATAATGATAGATAGATCAACAGAGAGAGAACGAGAGATCAATAGATATATAGTTATAATGATAGAGGGATAGATATGATGGATGGATTATTAATCCCGCAAGAGGACTTTTTTATTATAAAAGATAAAAAATCACAATATATATTATTCTGATTATGGATGATAAAATGGACGCATCTGCCGGTTTTAGGGCACCACACACTTTATAATCAGAGTGTCTATATTAACTATGAATTAGGGAAGAAAATAGCAAATCATAAATGATGAAATAATGAGTAAGAATGAATCGTGGTGATCGTAAAGAGTTATAGCAGCTTTAAGAGAAAGATGCAAAACCAGAAGAGCACAGCGGTCCAAACCTCTGAGTGAAGGCCATGACGTCCTGTTTCATTAACACAACCACAAAGTATTGTTTTATGATTTAGTCTTCACATGAAATGAGTAAAGTCTGTGACTGCCAACCAAACATTCGCTCCTCATATCACAAACACAGCCACGCTGCCAACCGCTCTGTTGGTACTTTTACTTTCCTCTTTCAGAAACATCCCCTAAACATCCAGCAAGTTCTACAAGCAGGTAAACACGAGCTAGCAGCTGTGTCGGGTGGATGTTATTGCTTTGACAGGCATTTTATGCTAACAGTGCACCCTGAACAATTTGCCTAATTACTAATTATAATATTGAAAAGCAGTCAGAGACAGATGGGTGCCTGGAAGCCTGGAATTCAATTGCACAATAAATCAGATTTTTTTGACAAAGTCAGGTCCGTCTTTTTGAACCCGGAGACGCCGGCGTCTCCTCAACGTCTCCGGCTCCTCGCAGGCAGCGGGGGCATTTACCAAATTGGCAGCCGGATATAACGAACACTCAGGGTTCGCGTTCATCGCGTTTACGTTCGGTTTCCCCTTACACCTTTTAATCTTGGCGACGGACATCTTCGGGGCGCGCTCCTCTCACAACGTTCCCTCCGTTCACAGAGAAAACAAACTACCCCGTGTTCGACGTCTCTCGCCGTTCCAGCTTTGATTATTTCTGTTGCGATGCAACAACCCCCCCCCCCCCCCCTTTTCTCCCCGACCCTTGTACATCACAAGAAGTGGCGTGCATCAAAGAAAACTGGATATTAATAATATATTAAACAAGTGAAGGTCGTGAAACGCAATCAACCAACAGTCCTGACATATTAAAGTAGAGAAAAAAAAACATGATTAAAGATGTGCAATGGCTGTGGAATATATGATCAGGCAGCACTGGAAACATAAGAGGCGCTAACCTACATAGTAAAGAAAAGAAATAAGAGATAAGAAGACAAAGACTATATATTTCCCCTGGGCTGGATACCTGTGCTGAGCTAAACTCTACGCTGCACCGCTGGAGGCTCTTACTGTTCAACAGCAGCGGGAACTGTTGAGATTAGCATTGCAATGGAGGAATGGACTGGCACTGCAGCTGTGAGGAAGCACAGCCGAGGGGAGCCGAAGCCGCCGTCTGCGGGACGAGCTGAACAAAAAACGCAGCGGTGGAACTCAGCGGCAAGACAACAGCAGCCCTCTGGTGTCACTGACGACCCACAATGCACGCTGAATGCCCAACAACGGGAGTCGTCCTGTTTAAATGTCACCGGCTCCCTGCTTCCTGTCCCCACATGCACGGCCAGACAAACACACACACACACACACACACACATACACACACACACGCACGCGCTCGCCTTGAGCCAGTCAGTTGACCCGGGATGTCGTTACAGCAGCTCAGTCGCGGGCAAGACGACCGTCGCACAAGCAGAACATCAACAGCAACCGGGGAAAATGATCTGCTGAGAAAAAAAACAACCTGAGAAGCAAAGTTTTTGGCGACGGACGGCGTTTGGCTGGAAGCCCCCTTTTTTTTCTGTCGCGCACGAGATGGAAAAACGTGATGTCTGTGATTAAGTGTCGCAGGAAGAAAGTGTGCATAGGAAGGTGTTCACCCTGTAATGAGTTGTATGCAGCTAAACATGTCTGGGCAATTAGAGAGAAGCACACTTGCAGTGTGGGTTTGATGCAAATGAATGTGTAATCATGGAGATTTGCAGGAAGACAAAGGGTGACAATGCAAGGCATATGGAAATGTAATGAACACCCCTCCCCACCCGCCTCCATGAGAACATGATATGCGTATAAATATGCATGGAAAGAGACTCCTCGACAGTGAGAGCCGCGCATGTGATCTCACAATAAATAGGAAGAAGTTAATCATCAGACTTGATGATCACAATGTCTGAAAGTGTGCCAATAATTCTTCTTCATCTTTTTCTTCTTCTTCTTCTTTTCTTTGTCTCTTTGTGTTTGCTGATTGTGGGATGTTCAGGCAGAAGCTCTGAGTCTGCTGTCAAAACTTTGACATCCGTCAGATCCCCGATGGTTTCTATCTTTTAAATGAAAGGGCCGTTGGCGGTGGCAATTTTTCCCTGCTGTAATGAAAATGTACCCGACTGCACCTCAGACACGACGCCGCGCTGCCTTATCATCGCGTGTGCCCTTCCTGAAATGTTCAAACTTCAGCCGGGTACATTTTGTTTTTATTTGTTTTACTTTTGCAAACAATGTTTTATGCCTTTCTTAAATTGCAGTGGTTGGGCATCCGTTTACAGTCTATGTCTTCTGGTGTGTATTTAAAAAATAAAAAAAAGCAGTGTGGTGGAGAAAAGGCGATAAAGAAAAGCCTTTTTTTTCAATATTCTTGTAAGCACACAACCGACGAGCTGAAGCATTGAATCCACATCACTTTGGAAACAAACTCCCCACGCAGCTCGCTCGGGGAAGCACATCAAAACGAGCCGCCCACGTGCGCAGGTTCGCTCATGAAACCTTTCACACGAGTGTTTAAAGAGCAACCTCTTGAGTTCAAACTCCCTACAGGAAAAAAAAAAAAGGTTGTGTCACTTTCGCCCCCTTTTTTTTTTCATTTTCTTGACCTACTTTACTGTGAGGTCCACGTGGAGAAAGGAAGAAAAAAGCAAACGGTGAAAACGTATTTCGCGGTGCCACGCGGGGTCAGACGAGAGCATCCAGCGCGGAGGAGGCGTGATGAGTCAGCGGGTTTGAGCCAAACCAGTGAGAGAAAGAGAAAGAGAGAGGCGCAGAAGAAGCTGGTGGAAGAAGAAGCGCTGATGTGTAACCCCCGGACCGTGTCTGTGAAGCTAAACCAGTTGTGCGCGTAGACATGCGGCGCTCGGTGCATTACGTTCAGGACGTGGAGAAGAAGAGTCTCTGCTCTGATTCTGAATTTGCGAAGCTTTTACGCGATAACTTCCAAAAAAAAACAAAGACGCCGCCTTAACCTTTTGGAAACCGTGTGCGAAAATCCTCCCGCTCTCATTTTAAGTCCCAGCATGCCCCATTCAGACAATCTTTTGGCATAAAATACATATTTTTTCCATTTTTGGACCAAACGACACAGTTTTTTTGACTGAATCTCCTTCCTAACAGGCCAAGACTTTGTTTTATTGTGATTTTTGTTGCAGATTCTGATTCTTTAGGTCCTAATCTTTCCAAAAAGGTGGCTTATTGACCGCTCCCGGAGGCATTTTTTGGGGAATCTGGCTCATATCAAGCTGGATGTTCATAGTTATGATCAAACTATCTTATAAAAGTGTTATTTTTGCAGATATACTTTTTTTTCTCCCAAGACTTTGCTGAACAAATACATACAATAAACACAAGTATTGGAATTAATGTGGGGTTCCTACAACGACATAAACGCAGGGGAAAAGAGCTTTATAGACAAAATTGGTTCCACAGTTTTCAACGGGTTAAAAATACCTGGTGCACAGGTCCGTCTGCGCCTGCACGTGCACTGTGCGTGAGCCTTATCTGTTCTCTCACATCTCCGTTTTTGTATGCCACTGTGAACGCCACGTCGTTGCAAGCCGGAAAAGTATTGTAGTTATCATGCAGGATTCATATATCTGGATAGAAAAAATGACAGATTCTCTTTGAGGATTCTGCAGATTAAAAATGCTCAAAAGGTAAAAAAGCGTTCATTGTGCTCTAATGTCAGGACCAGAAAGGCCGGCCAGGACACGTGATCAACAGACTGTTCCTGTTTCTGGTTTGGGAGAAAAGATCTTTCCGTTTTCAAGGTCCTGCTGTATTTCGAGCATCCGGCGCCGTCGTCTCCCGCAGTACGGCACTTTCCCCTGGAAAAGAAATCTAATTAGATGCTCAACCTGAAAGAGACTCCTGAAATACCAGGAATCCAGTGGAAAAAAAAAAAAAAATCTGTTTCTTTAATGAGTTGCTTCTCATGTCCCGAGGTTCCACCAAGACTTTCAAAAGGGGAGATTCCCTTTAGAGATAACAGGGGAGGTGTACACCGACACGGACTATTTTAATGTCCTCGCGGTCAAGTTAAACTCCAATTTGAGCTCCTTTTTCACTGTGAAAGCTATAAAAATGCATTCCTTCAGAGGCATATCTGCTGATAAAGTTGCTCCGCATTGATTTGCTGTCTGCCGAGGTCCATTCTATAGAGAATTCACCTTTTCTCCTCCGCACTTAAAGAGGCATCTTTCACTTCGCTAAATGGCACCAGAACCACGGCTGAACGGCTGCTATTGGTTGCTATTTATACTTCATGTACCTCTGACATCCCTGTACACACTGCAATCATATATTTTTTTTTTTCTCCCTCCTTATGTTCCCTCGCTGGTAATCAATATTTCTCGTGCTCGGCATTTCATTTGTCAAAAGTTCATGAGATCCCGGTACATACTTTGAAGTCTCACATAGCCGGACCTAACTCCACATTTCTATCGCGTTACAATCTCGAGGAATATCGTGGGGCTTTGTAGCTTTACAGCTGTGACTGCTCTGTGATCTGTGGGTTTCTGTCTGGCTGTATTAGAGCTCGGCGTTTCTCTGCTGGCAGCAGACAATGCACTGACGCGCTTCTCTCTGCAGCGTATGCAAAATGAAATCCTAGATAGTGGGTGGCCGAAAAGGAGAAAAGAAAAATTGTGACAGGCAGGCAGAGAGAAATAAAGATGCGTCTAATTATGGGAATAGTGCGACAAACACTAATGATTATCTGAGATACATAATTAGCGCCGGAAATATTGACGGAAAACAATCAACAGAGTTCAACACTTTAACCATTTAACGATTTGTTTATTTCAGGAGCAGCTGAAGGAAATGTCACATATATCTAATTTAGCACACAATTAAAATACGGCGGGTCAAATGAACCTTCATACGCAGACATTTGAGATTCATAAACCTGCTGTAACGTCGACTTGGAGCGATTAGAAACGAGCTGTACCACAACGCCGACATTGTACATCACTGACATGGCTCTATTTGACAAACCTGCTGGAGTAAAGTTGCCATACAGAGTAACATAGACTTCTTTTGGTGAGTCGTCGCTCTCCTTTTTAGCTCGGTTTTGGTCTCCACCAACTCCTGAGCGAAATATCTCAGTCTTTACCCTCTGAAAGCTTATTAAAGTGACTTGATTTTCTGTATGTATCACATCAAGTTCGCCCTTTCAAATACAAATAGTCATTTGATCCACGCTGTATTGATATATTCATGAAAGCAGCGTCATCGCTCAGCGTCTGAGGGAGACATTTTAAGCAGGATGTGTGTTCAAACTGTGCGCTCCAGCTACACTAATAGCGTCATACAATAGAAATTATTAATTTCCTGAAAGCGTGATAAACATTGCGACTGGACCAAGAAGGACAGGAACGGTATCGTCTCCCTCGGGGCTCTTTTTTTCTCCTCTGAATATGCGTAATAATCAATCACACACTCAATTGGTCACAGTCAGCGTGGGGCTGTTTACTTCAGAAACGAGTATCTGCTCTATTCATCTGCTTTGCACTTTGTTTATTGATTAGAAATCATCCTTTCAGCATCTGTCTCTCCTCACGCACACACACAAAAGCACACACACAACACGTTGTGTGTTACATCTGAAACACCATAAGAACATAATATCCACACGTCCGGGACAGTTTTGTGGCATTTACAAAGATAGTTTTTAAGAAAAAAAACACACATCACACATCAGTGAACAGATGTCCCAACATTATACTCCATCTTAACTTTCTTAACTATCTTTTTTGGGCGCAAAAAAACATCATTGCATTTCATGACAGCTCCGTTTGTGACCGTTAGCTAAAAACATCAATGTTGTGCATTAGCATTAGCATTGGGATGTGAAGCTTTCAGAAATGAGCTCCTCGTCTGCTCTGCACTCATCAATTGATCCAATCAGCGTCTGTGTCTTATACTCACACACACTCACGTGCACACACACACACACACACACACACACACACACACAACACGTTGTGTTTTTCTACAAATCTTCCCTTCGCCCAACATCTCAAACACCATAAGAACATAAGATCCACACGTCCGGGACAGTTTTGTGGCATTTACAAAAATAGTTTTTGAGAAGAAACACAGATCACACATCAGCGTTACATCAGTGAACAGATGTCCCGACATTATAATATATCTTAAGTATCTTTTTTTGGCGCAGTCTCATCATTGGATCCCATGACGGCCCCCGAACGTGACCGTTAGCTAAAAACATCAATATTGCACATTAGCATTAGCGCGTGAAGCCTTCAGAAATGAGCTCCTCGTCTGCTCTGCACTCATGAATTGATCCAGTCAGCGTCTGTCTCATTCACACAAACACACACACACAATCATCCATTCCCTCACACGTCATACCTTCTAATCATACATGACAGAGATTCATATGAAGGGGGTGTAATCCGAGTAATTTTCACAAATCTTTCAACATTATATCAGTCCTCTGTGTGTATTTATTGACCGTGGACAATGTTCATTTTTTTGCGTTCCCTCGAGCAAGAGGAAGTTACCAAGATGCATAATAAGTCAATCCCCCCGGCCCTTATTAGGACAGAGCTTTTTGTGTGATGAACTGCATTCTTTAAAGCCAGACTCGTCTCCGTCCACGTCTCCACAGTGCCCTCCTCAGGGCTGCACGGCGCTGCTGTTCATGCCCACACTGACTCTGGACACATGGAGTTGTGTTGTCTATCGAGCAGACGTGCGCTTCACGGTATGACCTCCAAGTACACGGACCGGGCAGCCGGTTTGGGAATCCGCCGCCGCAAATGTTTCTGCTCGTGTTTGTTTTGGTACCGCCTCGGGATTTACACAACCAGCACTTGCGTTGGGGTGCCGCTCGATATGTATCCACGGGGGAGTTAAATACCGCTAAGCGCGCTCTTGCGCACGCCAAGTGTGCCGCCGCGAGAAAGACTGAGTAAACATGAAAAAAAAAAAAACTTTCAAATCTTAACACGGCAACGTCATGCAGGCTCCGAGTTTTTAATCCCAAGAGGAAACAATCTGAAATTGACAGAAATTAGCTTCGGGGGTTTTTCTTTTTCCTTTTCCAGTTTAACACAACAACCAGAACAAATCACACACACCCAAAAACAAAGTTGTTTTTCATTTGATAAAAGATATTTTTATCAGAATATTCTTTCTGAGACAAATGTGTCTGAATCATTTACAATGAATATGGGCTGCAAACACATCGTGGAGTGACTGCGTTTGATTGTCCCGCCCCCAGCACGCCATCACCTAATCTAAATACAACTGGTGTTACATGAAAAATGCACATGTCACAAAGATAATGTTGAATTAGGAAAACTAGATCTGCGTCGGATACAGAACCCTCGACAACAATGAAGTCATGGATTGAGAATTGAAGTGAGAGGTAGTGATGGAAGCGCCACAGTGTACAGGCCGTAACAATGATATATACATATACACACAGGCCTAAATGTACGGCCCAAATGCCAATAAAATAATTGGTTGCAGCAGCTGCAGAGAAACACATCAAGCGGTGTCTAATTTGAGTGCTCGGCCTGATGAGCTAGCTCCTCCAGGGATCATCAATTTACATGAGGTGTGTTGCACAGGCCCGTTAACCTCAATGCACACAATTAAGAGTGCGCTTTGACTACTTTTACAGCTTTTTTTCTTCTTTCTTGATAGCCTTTTGTGGTTAAGACGTACATTTGGGATGCGTCAAAGGAAATATCATTTGCACAAGAGTCCTATAATTGAAAAGCTTTTTTTTTTTTCCACGGAAGGGGGAGGGGCCGTCAAATCAACCTCAGCCTCTAACTGCAAAATCAATACGTCGTCAATACGGATGACGGGGGACGTTTCATCGGCGCAGACGTCCTGTCTCTCCCGGTAGCTTCTCACACCACGGGAGCAGCGGTGAGTTAATGCTTTTACGCACCGCCGTGTGATTGCTATTGTAAGCGGCGGCGGCGAACACAGGGGCCGAACATATTCCGGCTGACATTAATGAAATGTCTCAAATTTATCTGGCCGCCGGATGCATTACCGGCAATCGTTCGGGGGCTCCTGATGGTCAGGGAGCGCTGATGAATTTGTCTCGCCGTGTTTAGCTGATAATCATGTCCCGGGTTCAGTGATCATGTCCCGGGGCGTCCATGAGCAAAGACAATCACCAGCGTGGACGTGGGCTCCTCCTTTTCCTGGTGAGGCGAAGACGGAGGAAACTATGGAAGCCCATTTCCGCCACACACACACAAAAAAATTAGGACCAAAAAAAAATAAAAATATAGGACCAAAAATCTTTTTTTATATATATATAGGACCAAAAAAAATAGAAAATTAGGACCCCAAAAAAAATAAAAATAATAATTAGGACAAAAAAAAACATTGAAAAATTAGGACCCCCCCTCCCCCTCCCAAAAATAAATTAGGACAATAAAAATAAAACATCTAAGCAATACGTTATCACATCACTTTGGTTTTACAATGGTTCATTTTTGGTCCTAATTTTATTATTTTGGTCCTAATTTTTTTTTTTTTTTTTTTTGGTCCTAATTTTTGTGTGTGTGTAGCGGAAATTGGCTACCATAGAAAACTAATTAAGTATGAGTTTAGCAAGAAACTGCTTCTATTTTTTCCGCCCACAGAATTTTGACGAGTCTGCTAAAAGTAGACGGACAGCAAATGGTCTTTACGTTTTTTTTGCACATTTGATAAAGTGTCTAACTGCATCACCGCGGATGCTGAGAGCGGTTGTCGTGAACTAAAGAAGTAAAGTTATGGGCTGTAAAAGCAAAACAATGAGCTGAAGAAACTCTGTACGTACCGAGATGCCCGTGGGATGATCTCTATACGAGCGATGCTTCACCACGAGCCGTCAGCCATTAATATGGAAATATTGATGATAGCAAATCTAATTGAACCGATCTGCCCTTGTTACAGAATTCATTAATCACTCCAACTCTATTTGTATATTACCTTCTTTGTTCAGCTCAAAGTGCGACTCAAAAGACCGACAAGCCGAAAATAAGACATAGCAAAAAAGACAAAAGTAAAAAGTAACCCTTTTGTACCTGTAATTATGACTAATTATGTTTTTAAATCAATAAATGTGTCAGAAAATGTTCTTTTGGCTAAATTATATTGCTCCTTTTTGTTCACGAGAAACTTAACCTTTCAAAATCTGGTGAGTATTTCTGATTATTATATATGTGAAACAGTAAAATGACACAATTGTAATGAAATATATTAATAGTTATAATAACACAAATAGCATTAAGTCTATATTAATGATTTAGAATACAATTATAACTGATTGACTGATATTGTTCGGGTACGAGCAGGTTGTTATGTGTGTAGACGTCACGTTACATGCAGCATTTCTTTTACAAAACTGCAAACCATTCACAGTGTATTGTGTTTGCCGCCTGTTATTCTCAGTTTTCCACTTATTTCTTTGACTTTCTCCATCCTGCTGGTCTTTGTTTCTCTCTTTGTGTTGCTCTCCTCTCCTCCATTGTGGCTCTTCCCTCTCCGGCTCCCCGCTGACAGCTGGATTACCGTGTATCAAATGTGCTGCCAGAAACCGGCTGCCAGACAAAAAAAAAATCATGTTGTTTTTTTTTGTCTCCTCTTTGGCTGCTGCAGTGTGAAGACGGGGGCCATCAGCATATGACACTGGGACCAGGAGACAGATCGCCAGGTGTGACCCGAGACAAAGGTGACGGGAGGTCGACGTTTCCATGTGTGCGCTTGTACACAGCCGTGTGTGTGTGTGTGTCTGAAAAAATGACAGAAACTAATCACAGACGACTCTCGACGGACATTTGTAACGACGCGATGATTCACTTGAAGGGCTGTGTGTGAACCGTCTGTATGCACACACACACACATGTGCATCACTGTCTACACACAGGGGTCTGTGGAGACGTGCCTCCGTGTGTGTGTGTGTGTGTGTGTGATGTCTGTTCGAGAGGTTATAAACGCTCATATAGTCCCGGAGTCCATCGTGAAATTGCAGAGCGATGAGAAAAGTCTCTCACTGGCTTGCAGGGCTGAATATTGGATTTTTCCCAAAAGTCAATAAAGGGCTTGATCATTAAAGTGAATAAATATTCTCTCCCCTCAAAGCTATTTCAAGACGTACAGTTTCCTATCGCTACTGTGGCTCTTTTATTATTTACAGTATTGTGCTGACACACACAGTCTTACTGCATGTAGTGTCACAGGAAGCTCAGAAGAGGTGCACGAAGGGAAAGTTGCCAATAATACAGAGACAGCTCTGTTAAAATGGATTACCTTTTCCACCACTCTCTCTCTCTCTCTCTCTCCTCTCTCTCTCTCTCTCTCTCTCTCTCTCTCTCTCTCTGCACTCCCCAAAAATAATGTGTACGATTTCTGTCAGGGCTTTTTGCAATAGATTGGCTTTTTTTTGTATATCTGTTTCCCAGAGGAGGAGGAGGAAGAGGAGGAGGAGGAGGAGGAGAGGTTATTTTGAAGCATTTGGTAGATGTGGAGGCGGCGCTTTGCTGAGGAGGTGAAAACAGTATCATGAGGGAATACACAGCATCGCAGTCATTATCCGCTCCCCGTATAGGAGACGCAATTAGTTACCTTTTACTGCTGCATCATGCTGATATGAGATAATAAAGTCTACCAGGTAGACTGTAATTCACTGTGACGCTGACAAGCAAACTGAGGATTTTAAAGTTTAGGAAGTGTTGCCTCAAGCTCACACAATGACTGCTATCACTTTCTAGTAAATCCGTCTTTATAAAGGATTAATAACTTGGAACTAATGGCGCAGTTAATCGTAAAAAAGTTCCCCTCCAGACAGGCTTTAAAGCAAAACCTCGGCTCTGATTCATATTTTTGTTTAAACACGGTTCACTTATACATAAAATAAAAACAAACTCTGGAAGAAAAAAAAAAAAGCGTGCTAGAAGCAAATTTACTCTTTCTCCTTTATTGAGAAGTTCTGGATCTGTCTCATGCTGCGTTTACAGCGACAGCGAGGAGACGAAGTCAACGACGCGAATGTCTGCGCGGCGCCGAATGACGCGAATAAGCGAACGCTGCGTTGTGAAAAATGTTGTTTTTTCGCTGGAAGCGGCAGGTCGGAGACGTGTGTGTCCACGGATAATATTATGAAACCAGGCAAGATGGCGATTCAAGTTTTAGCGTTTGTAGGACTTCTACAACAAGCATGAAGAAGAACGAGTGGTTGTTTCTATGGGTGGGGGCGGAAATAGTGACTTGTTTTCACGGAGTAAAGCAAATGAAGCGAATTAACCTCATGAACTCGAGCAAGTAAACTTAGGCGTAAAAGCGTTTGCCAAAAAACGGCGCAAAAAAGCGTTGCGGAAAAGCGTTGGCGGTCTATTCTTCAAGTTTGAGAATTTCATACTCCTATGAGTCTGTTGTTTACCCGGCAACAGACCTATCACAATGGTGAGTGTGGTTAGCGTCTTGTAGCACAGCGGTTGTGAAACATACAATAATATCGAGTGGGATCTTTTGATAGAAAGTGGAAACCTGTTGCTTTCTGCACTGGAGGTCTCAGGTTTCTGTTTCCCCGTCAATATATTTTGACATTTGTATTTCGTGGAGTGATTTTTGTTTTTTTTAGATTTGTGACGTACCATATCTCGCTAGCCCGCGGCACATTTAGAGCTTAGATTTTAGGGAGGCGCTCAGACATCTCTGCCTTCTGTAGAGGGATGTGAAAGCCCCTCTTGTGACCGTCTTTGCACAAGTACAAGTCAGTACAGTCAAGGTCAGACATCTTCCATGATCTGAATATTAAAAAAAACACTGAAATGAAGCGGATCTTTTGATATAATAGTATTTAATAATATATCAGCATTTAAGAACCAGTTGCCAAAAGCCCCTTCGGCTGCTGTATCTTCTTCCAGGGTGACACATCCCCCGTCTCTCTTTGCTCCGGCAAGCTGACCTCTGACTCTCAGAAAAATACTTTTTGCATCAACAAGTTGTATGAATGAAAGGATTTTGGTCAGATTCCTTGCAGCTGTTTTCCAGTGAAAGTGCATTAGCATAATCTACCAGATGAATTAAAGAGCTAAAAACTAAAATCAAGTGTTTCTTATTGCTGGTCTGTACACCTTTAGGATGTTAGCATGCTAACATACTCACAGTGAGCCGGCATGCTGGTGGTTGGAGGGTGTAATGTTTCCCATGTTTAACATCTTAATTAAGCGAAAGGGAGAGAATGAGACAAAAACAACATCTGGGGAATTTACACAGCAGGGAAAACTGTCTCAAGAACCTCATTTATTTATTTGATAAGGTACACAGACTTACTCACAAACGTGTTTTCAGAATAAACCAAAGGTCTTAATGAAATATATATTCTTTTTAAAAAAAAAAAATCAAATAGCAAGAGACTGGAGCTGCTGGGAGGAAAGCATGTTGATGGAACGAAAATGACTCAAACCAAAAACGGGTTTTAAACTAAATCTAAAACCACCAGACAACCCTTCATCACCTGAAATTGCCGGTGCAACATAATCTGAGCAAAACTGGAGAGGCAGACCACGTGGAGCAGTGCTCAGGTGCAGTCTTCATTCGTCAAACCACATCTGGTGTTGGTGCATTAGCGCTCAAAAAGGCAGGCAGGGCAAAACTCTTTTTTACCTTTGAATCACCAAAGTTATAACAACGCAATCTCCAAGACACATTCATGTTCATGCTGAATGTCGTAGCAATCCACCCATTGGTTGTGGAGACATTTCACTCTGAACTTAAAATGTCAACGCTACCAATCCATACGTCAAGATATTTCACTTTGTGCACTGGGTGATATGCGGTAAATAATCATCAGTAATGTGTACATGATGACTTAAAGGGATTAAAGGGAAATAATAAAACAGTAAGAACTATCTGGTAAGTTCAGAAAATGATATATACTCGATATTTATTGCCCAGCCCTATTGCACTGAACAAATTAAAACGTTGGCTAGCTTGTGGAGCTACAGAAAAACCAACGGGATCCAAAGACCTTATGATTTATTCTCTGGGGATCAATACATGTCTGTACTATATATTCCAGAACAATCTCAGTCTGAACCAAAGAGCTGGACTGAAAGACTGGCGTCGCCATTTCTTCAGCAACGACACCAGCATCGAGAAACAAAAATGTGTTGGGGCCTTTACTCGTGTATTTCTCTCTTCCATTTCAAATAATCTCCTTATTATCTAATAATACTGGGCTATCAGGACGCTGGCTCATTAGCAGTTTGGGAATGTGTGTGAGTTCTTACAGTAAGAACCACAAATGTTTCGATAGGAATCATCATCCCTGAAATAAAGCCCCCCTGTCCCTTTGGCTGAAGTCGGATTTGCAGCACATCTTCCTCCCACTGATGACTAATGCTGTCATGGGAGCGCTGCCCAAACTGTCCATCCCCGTATCTGCTGGTCCTCTGTGATATCTCTACTTCCATTTGCTCGCACATTGTTTCTGGTTATTTACCGAGCCGCAATCCCCCTAAACCCAGACAGACAGGAGAGGACTTCATTTGTATTCATCTGGACCTCCTCACAACCTGACAGTATGGAGGGAAAGGAGGAGTGAGCGGGCGAGAATATGCCAGTGTATGTGTGTCCGGGATAAATATCTCCGAGTGCACGTGCACGTCCAGGTGTGTTGCTTCCCCGTGAATATTTATATGTGTGTGGGGCAGCTTATGTCTCCTTCACACACCCGAGTTAATTAGTTTATTTATGAGGGAGTCGAGCGGCAAGAGGAGGCAAATGAAGACTTAGTATTGTTACTTATCCTGACAGAGCAGGATAGTGGAGAGATTAACCAAGGGTCCAAGATACGGCTCTTGTGGATTGATGACTCCTGAGCAAGAGGGAGACCAACTCGCTCAACTCTTGAAGCTAACAAACTCCAATGAAAAACTTGTCAGCGGCATTCGCTCAAAACTAGCGTACGTCGGTTTCCGTTGTGGCCGCGGGGCGTCGAGCCGGAGACGTCAGCTGCTGCAATCAATTTAAATTTGCTGGCGTGATAAACATGCTGAGGTGTTTCCGGTACTGCTCTCCAATGGTTTGTCTCCATCCTTTCCAGTCGGATGTTTTGGGTCATGATTGATAATCATTCCTCTTCTGTCTACTCAGCGTTTTGTGGCGTACCTCAAGGGTCCATCCTGGGGCCCACGTTGTTTTCAAATTATATGTCCCCTTCAATCACATTATCAGCCATCCTAGTACCTCTTCCCATTTTTATGCAGAGGAAACAGTTATTTTCATCCTAATGTTCTCAACAGATTATAGATTATTCCAATTGTATTTTGAATAAAATGTATATTTCCAAAAATTCAACTTTTATACCATATTTTGATCGCAACTATAAACATCTAGCATGATCTGAGCATTTGATCAAGATTCCCCAAAATGGCCTTCTCGAGTTGCTCTGTGTTGTTCGGTTCAAAAATGTAAAAGTTATAACCTCTATGCCTGAAGGTGATCGGATTGTTGCATGCTGGGTAACCATCTGTGCATGAATTTCCGCTTAAGACGTGTGAAGAAACCTCCCCCCGCCCACAGAAGCCAGTGTTGTTGAAAAATATAAAATAAAAAATAAAAAGTCCGGCCGCATTGGGATTTTTCAGGCGTTAATACACTACAACGAATGATGTTTACTGCTCTATTAGACTCCTACGAGCTGGTAGGGTTACAGAGAGGTGTCTTTTATTGAATCTGACTTTGTAAAGTGTACTTATTAACGATCCAGTGACATGTTACAACCTCCACGTGGAAGTGACGGCGAGGCTACGGGTTTGTGTAATTACATGAATGCGAAAGGTTAAATAATATTGCAGAAAAAATTGCATTCATCCTTTGACGTCAGGAAAAAGTCCCCCATGACTCCTTAAGCTCTCAGTTCGACCATAATGCACTTTGGCTTGCATCAGCCTTCACTTACACGCAAACAGCTCCAGCTTGGTAAACTCTCCTCCAGGCTTTTAACTACCACTAATTGGTTCACACACATTACTTCCATTTCAGCATCAACACACTGCAAAGTTGTTTTAAAATCCATTTTAAAATTCTTCTCGCTGAACTGCTGCAGCCTTACATCCATATCATTTTATTTACCTTACACCATGTGAGCCTTTCACTTTCATTGTTGAGCACTTGTGGAGAAATGCTATAACACGAAATTTAATTAGGATTTCTTGCTCATACACCAGCTACTGTAATCATCCAACACGTATGTCTGGACATAATATAGAAATCAGACATTTATTAGACGTTTTGGCCAGATTACATCCTTTCACAGAGAGTCTCCAATTCAAGCGAGATTGGATTTTAAAGTGTTCCCGTTGACGTGTGCTGTGCTGATAATCATCACATGGGCTCATCATTCAGCCTCTTCATCCTTCATCTACTGTGTCATGTGCCCCAGTTGCAGGATGCTGTTCGCTTGCTGAATCAAGGAAAAAAATCTGCAAGCAGCAGAGCATTTTCCTCCCCAGTTGCTCATCTCTGGCACCAAATCCTGTTGCAATTAAGCTCCAGTGGTAACCCTCAAAAAACTCCCAAATTAAACGCATTAATTCTCACTGTACTCATTAGACAGACCCCCAGTGCCGTCCAGTTTGTGGCTACATGTCAGACGGCGTAGATATAGAAACTACGCTATATTGACTTGGTTATGGTGGCTTTTTTTGGGATTCTGCAATTTGCTGTGCTTAATGTATTGTTGTTTATGTTGCTGCATTATTATTGCTTTTGGTTCTGTATCTAGTGCTTATACCTAAGCAGAGAATGAAGGCGTTTCTTCCTCTGTGAGTGTTACAATCCAAGGCACTTTGCATTCATAACCGTCTCATGTTGTATGGAGGCAATATATATATATATATATATATATATATATATATATATATATATATATATATATATATATATGCTTTAAATTCCTTTTGAGACACGCTTGTGACAAAGGGGCTGTATATTTTTTGTATGAAAATGAAGAGAGAAACTGGTGGTTACACTCAAAGGAATATCAATGTTAAGCGCAGTTCGAAGAAAACAATTGAAGAACAAAATGTTTCGCACTTCGTATTCAAACGAGTGTCACAATATGCTGACGACAGCGAGTTTTACAAACTGGAACCTTTCCAAGCAAACTACCACCTTTATAGTTTTACAAAACTGTATGCCCAAGCTGGAAGGCGAGGCTACGCCAGATGTTGATGATTTCATTAACCTTTCAGTTATCGACTGTGTTACAAAACAAATATATTGCTCATGCATCAAATTAACACAACTTGCCACGCAGTCAAGCAGGGTGGCAGTTGCCTACTTTTCCTCGTTTGTAATCTAACCTGAAGAAGAAGATGCTCCATCAGCCACATCGTAGGAACCAAAAATTGATTGCAATACTTGTGTTTATTGTATTTTTGTTCAGCAAAGTCTTGGGAAAAAAATGTTTATCTGCAAAAAAAATTACTTCTAACATCCAGCATCCCAAAAATGCCTCCTGGAGCGGTCAATAAGACACCTTTTTGGAAAAATTAGGACCTAAGAAATCGGAATCTGCAACAAAAATCACAATAAAACAAAGTCTTGACGCATTACGAAGGAGTTTCAGTAAAAAAAAGTGTGTTGTTTTGTTCAAAAACCCAAAAATATTATGTATTTTATGCCAAAAGATTGTCTGAATGGGGCATGCTGGGACTTAAAATTGGCGTGTTGCTAAAAAATTACCGGCATTTTCCCGAACATTCGTTTCTCCTCATATGCCATCTAAATGTCCCAACTTGATGTGGATTAATACACATACTGAATTAAGACAGTTTATTTAGCTGTCCCTCCTCGCTGCCCTTTCTCGCTCCAACAAATGGCCGACGAATGAGACTCAACACTAATAAGAGCCGCCGCGGCGTGATTGAAGCGCTCCTTTTTTGAAGCAGACAACAGCAGTGCATTTAAGTTAATGCCGTTGAATAATTACCCACCCTGGTGAACAGGCTCAATAGCAACTGCCAATGTTTGCATTCAAATCGTTTGCCAACCAATTAATCATTATGCAAGGACTTTAAGCCGAAGGAGCTGCGGATGAAAAAAATCAATCAATTGCTGTCCTTTCTCGGTGCCGAGATCCAGCCTGCTGAACCCACAGTACATACTTTAGAGACTACTTGGAAAAGGCCTTTTGTTCATATCTTGGTTCAGTAAGTGTAGCATTAAATGTTCCTCTCTTGGCCGTTGAGCTGCGGGAACAGCGAGCGCTGTCATTCAATGCTCTCTATATCCATAATAGACCATTTGTATTCAGGTGGTACAAGTACACACAGGTACACACACATGCAAAGGCTTGACACTTGAGAGAGACACAAACTCTTCAATATTCAAGGCCATTGTCAGAGCCCTGACGGAAACACCATTGCTACAAATTACTTTATAGAAAAGATAGAGTTTGAGGGTATGGTTATCCTCCCACTCTCTGTTGTAATGGCTTCCGGTGCCTGATGCATAGGAGCCGGGTAATGACATGCAAAATACACACCGCAGAGGCGAGGTAATAGATAAAATCTATTTTCTTGTGTCATACATGCCAATTTGGAGTTGCTGGAGTGAGCTTCTTCGGCTGGAACCATCCACGGTTAGTAGAACTGACAGTAATGAGCATATCAATAAGAAAGCTGAGATCTGCCCCCTCGGCCCTCATGTCCTCCTGATGAATTGAAGTCTTCAAAGACACTCCCATCTGGGCCAATTTATGGCTATCATATGGCTTCCTCTGGCTCCAACCAACACTGCTGAGGGGGTTGCTTTAAATGCCGGCGTATGAATGAAGGAATACAAATAAATGTGTTGTTCTCATATTGGGTTTGAGGATGAAGAGTAATCTCGTTGCATCTTCTGGAGGGATTGGTGGTAATCCCACTGGAAAGTGAACTCATCTTATTTGCAAAAAGGGAACAAGTGTCACGCTATTCAGCCTTGTTGTGTATACTTGCATGCGTGTAACTGTGGTGTAGTTTGTTTATAGCCTAGCGTTAGCTGCCGATTGCATGTATTAACAGTGGAGTTCCTTTGTAGATTGAATTACTTCCAAATCCAATGGAAAGAATCCCATTAGCCTTTTATTGAGCTAACCAGTGCAATGCTAACTTCCAGTGTTGTCACACAAAAAAAAGCGTCATCCATGCAGCTCCATTGGTTCGCTTTTGAGATACTCGCAGTTGTGATTTGTTGCCATCGTCTTACTGCTAAGCTAAGCTAACCGCCTGCTAGCTGTAGCTTCGTATTCACCACACAGATATGAAATGTTCTCAGCTAACAGTCAGCGCAACGCAAATAAGTGTATTTCCCAAAATTTCGACCTCTTCACCAACAAGAACAAATTGTTCTTACTTCATTTGGACCATTTGGATATAACACAATTATAAAAAGACATTTGTTTCTTTTGTCGCGACCGTTACCCGAGTACTCTCCATTAGGGTCAGACGCGACGCTGATAACAGTTTGGCTCGTGAATCACATTCACTGTTATAGCCAGAAAAACGTCAGTTCTCCATGGAGACGTTGAGACCATAAAATTGATTTGTTGGGGTGTAAAGCTGGCCGCCTGTCACATTTCACACATTAATAACCACCGCCTGACTTTACCCATCAAGAGCAGTCATGTCCGTGAGTTGTGTGCATGTGTAAATGTGTTTTGGGGGAGAAGCGTGTGAACATAATGCATGGGCACAGAACCCTGCACACACATGCAATAATCGGCACGCAAATAACAAGGGGAAGGGACATTTCATTCCCGAATGGGCTGCCAATGGAGCAGTAATGGCAATAAAGTCACGGCGATAATGAAATCGCATGCAGGCGGGGGCTCAAACTGAGTTTTTTTTTGGGCGCCGTCATACGTGTGACTGTGTGCACCCGTCCGCTCATGCACTCAGGCCCACAGAGCACATCTGAGTGAAATTAATATCTCACCGAAGAAGCCTCCAGTGAGTTCAGTCTGGGTCCGTCTCGTTCGGTGAGGCACACTGTAAAAAAAGTGACATTTCACTTGAGCTCGCTGCCGCGTGGCCGGCTAATGTATGCGCGCACAGATCAGATGGCACCTGTCACGGTGCTCAACAGAAAGCAATATTGCAGATATTCTGAAGCATAAATATTCAACTGTGTTCTGATAAATGGATTAGCTCAGATTAGCCAGTGTCCACTACAACAGATTCACAGAGGCTCGATGGGCTTTATGGATCCACAGGAAGAGTGTTCCAGATGGCGCTTTGCAGCGTTTTGCAACGACAGTTATAGGTTTGATTTGACATATGATGGACACGCCTCCCGTCCCATTAAATATGAGATATGTGTACGCGTGTGTTTACCGACTCGATACAGAAAACTAATCAGATTAAATGCTTTCTGCTCAGAAAGTAAGCTAACTATAAATCCAGTCGATACGATGATTGAAGCCCCTTGTCTTAAAAGGACACGCAGCGTCGGTTACCATCTCTGTTCTGCTATGCAAATAGGAGCCCTATCTTCTTTTAGTTGTCCCCAGTTTAATAATGATACCAATTAAGGATTCAGGTCAGGTAGTTGATTGAGCTGTTGTTATCTCCATTGGGTAAACAAGGTTTCTTTCTTCTCGTCCCTCGGCTTCATTAGCAAGCATAACAAATGGATGCATCTTGGCGCCCACAAAAGCCTCGATCTATAGCTTTGGAGTGCACTATGTCCAAAAGTATAAACACTGGATTTTATTTTTTTTTTAAATAATGTTTTAGGGTTGGTAAGATTTCTCCCGTCCTCGTGAAACCTTTGCATAAAAGATAAATCATCCTCATGCCATACAGAGTGACATTTTGAGTTTTCCCCTCCCTGTTTTTTTCCAAAACGCTGTTGTGGATAGCATCAAAAGATCTGTGGATTACTTGTAATTACATATAACTGGAGTTCAGGATTTAGTTTGATATGATATCAGTGATGAAGCAAACCTTTGGGATATGAAAGGCGTGAAAAAGAAAAGGACGATGTCTTTCTTTACGATTCGTTCAGAGTCCGACTCTGTCGGAGGGGCCGAGGGCCAAAGGAATAAATAAACAGGGCACCAGAGCGCACATGGTTTTCCAGCATGTGGTGCTAGTTTTCTCCGCTGTTAGGGCATCTCAGAGGGCTCTTCCTCCTGTTTTCTCCACCCGAGGGGCGGAGCGGTCCCCAATATTTTTCACGGACCGGCCTTCACGGTGTGAGCGATAAATACGGCGTGATAATTATAACATAATAAAATGATACGACCGGCATGCAGACAATTATAAAATGCTTAAAAATGCAACTCACCATTACGCCGCAGTATTAGTGGGAGCCCCTGAGGGAGCCCCCGAGCTTCATTTATCTAAATAAAACATTTTTTCCGACCTCGATTTTTTCTCATTCGTTCTTTCTGTGCGGCCCGGTACCAAGGGACCCGCGGACCGGTGGTTTTGGTGCCCTTGAGGGCCCTTTATCATTGTTTTTTTTTGTAAAAAAAAGCCCCCCAGAGGTAACATCGTCATGTCTGATCTACCAGAAGTGCAGCCATGAGGGCGGTTTTGCTGCGTTTCTTCCGAACACGGTTGCCTGCCCCCCCACTGAGTCCATCATTGTTAGCTAATGAACATAATTTTGACGGATAATGAAAAAGTGCAACTAATTTCAAATAAACGTGACAAGACTTAATGTTGCTTTCCCGGTCATCTTCCGTCACTCTCGGTCTCGTCCCTCTCACCCAAAGCCGACCCAAACCTTAATGATCCTGCTCCTTCCAACGAGACGAGGACAGACGTTCACCTTGAATGGCCCTCCATCTCACAAACCCACGGCAACAGGCGCCTTCCTGTTTCACCATTTCACCCCTCCCCCTCCCTCTCTGCGTAAACTGGGAATGCATTTCACGCTTCATTAAGGAAAGCAGCGAGTATCCATTTAAATCCATTACTTTATGAAGCTCAGTGATACACAGTGGTGATGATCTGCTCATAACCCCATTTAACATCGCCTTGCTGCTAAAAAACGCGCTCTGGTGTAATTCATAAGTAATAATGGCATTTGGAGCCATTGTCACTGCAGTTGTTGCGCCTCTTCTTTATTTCCTTTTACCGGGCAAAGTCGACTGGAACGCCTCATGGAAACCTATTGAGAAGCGTCGCTGTTAATTCTGCATAACGCCAGCGGCGCCTCGAGAGGACGCCCGTCCATCATGTCCCCCCATCAACTGCTGGGAGACGCGTTCATAAAAAAGCAGCGCTAACTCCCAAAAATGAGCAGATGGAACATCTCCATCATTCGACAGGCACAGAGGAGCAAAGTCCATTTGGAGGATTGAAAGCTCCTCTGGCTCCCTTTCCGATGGAGTTCGCACAGGAGGAGGCGTCCGTGGCATTTATTAACGCTGATAAACCTCTTACCTGTACGTTTCCATCCCCTTTTACCTCTTAATAAGCTCAGTTCACCCGAATTACATTTGGTCACAATCAGCCGTGGCGATTTCTCTCTCTCTCTCACTCTCTCTCTCTAAATTACGCCTCGTACATCATCATTTCCTCGAGCCGAAGCAGATGCTCGGCGCGGAAATCAGGTTGGGGAAGGGTGTGTCGAATTAATCAAAATAATTGGTCTTGTTTGAACGAGCTCCCACACTGATCTCGGACGGCGTAATGAAGTTGCGACCTCCGCCCACACGAGCGGGCCGGCTCGGGCGCAGCAACGGAGGTGAGGAGCGATGCGATGACGGCGTCGCCCCCCCTCTCACCTCCTACACTCATAAATCATAAACTCCATGTTGTCGAACCCTAATCTTGATTATAAATAACAGCCTCGGGTCCAGCGCTGCTGAATTATTCATGTTTTACTAATAGAGGTATTTAAAGGCGTCCTATGTTCCCTTATGTGCATAATTACACCGGATGAAATATTTAGCAAACCACACTTGGGGATGGACACGCATGAGCGGAGGCAAACAGGAGGAAAACAACCTTAATTCTTTCTAAATATCTGTTGTATTAAAGGCGAGGAGAAAATTACCTTATTTCTCACTTGATTTTTTTTTTTCTAAGAACTTCAACCCCTTCGCAAGTGTCTTCAACCTTAAAATGTCTTAATCAGTGTTTTATTGTACTTAGCTCCACCCATGACGTCTATTCTGGTTTGCAAAAAACAAGATGGCCTCGGAAAAAATGTCAAACTCAAGGCTTAAAGGGTGACATCACGGTGTACGTCCATTTTGTTTTTTTTTACAGTCTCTGTACTCTTGTTCTCAGCTCTGCCTCTATACCTATTATACCTTTAGGTATTGCTGGTAATTCAGCATTAGGGAAGTTAATAATTGCCACTACCGTTATTTTTAATAAGTTGTGTCTGCAGGACTAATAATCTACAATGTCAAGCTAATCATACTTTGATTTGCTCAGGTACAGATTGCAGGGATGAGGGATTTTCTCTTTCGATATCTTCCCCTTCGCCTACTGATACAACGTATGATGTAAAAGATGTGAGTCCGTGTGGTTTCGGCAAAAGAAAAAGCACAAGGGAAACTGAACTGCCCTCACAGCGTACAAGAGGAAGCGTTGCCATGAAAAACTAGTTTGAGAGCATCAAAGAACGGATCGATGAAAAGAAAAGTGAACTCAAAGACAGAGTTTTAAAAAGAAGGAGGTCAGAAAGTCAGCCTCGTCAGTAACACGTACAAAATAGAAATAATAAACTCACGTGACTGTCAATAAGCAAGGAACAACATGCTGATATTAAACCTTAACTTTTCTCACCGGCTCCCCGGCGCCTGATTTTCGAGAAAACAATTCTCTTTTTTTAAAACATAAACTTAATTATCTCTGCAACCACAACATTTATTTACTTCATTTAAAGTGCTACGATACTGTAACCCTTGATGCGGATTCGGGCTCTTCAGGTCCCAACCTTTCCAAAAAGGTGTATTATTAATATGTGGGATGTTTTTAAGACCCTGAATCATGGAGTTAAAAAAAGTCAAGGACTACTCGAGGACGGATTTTTGGCAAATGTTGCTCATAATCATGCTGGATATAATAAAAAAAAATGTAAAATTAAAATATCCATTAAAAAAAAAAGTTTGGAAAAAAATGGTATGAAATAACAAAAGTATTAGAACTAATTTGGGGTTCATATGACCACTTGAACATGGGGAACAACCTATAAATGAATGAATGAATGAATGCCCTTTTATTCCCTCAGACATTTCAGGGGATTGACCTCTTGATTCGAGGAAGGACAGCTCTTGAAGAATTAACTCACACATGGAACCGACTGCACTCTTGTGTCAGGGTCGATCAGCATATGCACCTGCGCCGAGGTTTTAGCGTCGCTATATTGCCCCGAATAAGCAGCTTGGAAGACGTGCGTATGAAGCAGCGATTGATATGGAAAGGCTGAAGAGGTGAGGACTAACTCGGATGATCAAAGAGATGTCGAGTGGAGACACACATGGGACGCTTCCCTTTAAATTACTTTAATAAACAGGACTTTGAGATCCCCTGAACCTTTTTGTCATCGCCCTCACGGTGATCCTCTCTGACATTTATGAATTAATAAAAAGACGGCAAAATGTCAGCATATCTATTTGCAGCTCAGTTAGTATTTGTGTACACTGACTGCACTCTTTGTGCAGCACACAGTCTTTCTAAACACACACAGGTGAACACACATCTCCTCACTCGGTTTGCTCTCTCTCATTAGCCATACATCGCACACGCGGTAATATAACGTCAGCGACTCCAAATGAGGCCGCTAAACGCCGCGTAGCGGATACATAATGAAGAACACACTGTGTATTCAGTCAAAATTACCTGTTTGGTTTTCCCGCACCGTGACGCTCGAGAGAGAGAGAGAAAGAGAGAGAGAGAGAGAGAGAGAGGCTTCGTGGAGGCGCTCGTTCCTTTTGAGCAGAGGGGAGAGAGGGGCATGCTGGGTGTAACTGTGATTCGCTATGACAGCCATGCCCCGGTGCAAACGCTCCTTCAAAGCACAAAGTAAAGCTTTGTCCATTCGTGTGTTGGTGGGCGCATGGTGGGGCGGAGGGCACGGACGAGATGAATGCATGAAAGTGTGCATTTCCCAGCCAGGTGGAATTCAGACAGCGCTCTTCTTGACGTGACAGACGAGGCCGGGAGACCATCTACATACATCGTGCGTCGCTAGACTGATCGGGGGAGAAGGAGACGGGATTTCGGAGTTCATAATTCCATGAGAGGCTGAACACTGTGAGAATTACACCAGGCGCAGACAGAAGACTCTGCTTTTTGCGCCTTTTTTTTTTTTCCCAGCACCAACTTGGATGGCATTTCTTGCCCAGACTCCCTGACGGCTTCTTTTTTTTTCCCCGTTGAAATAAATCACCGGGTCGGACGCAGGAGCGCCGCGCTATGCCCTCCATTTTGTCCCATCTGTTAAACACGGCGCATTTCTAACACACAATCAGCGGATGCCGGCACGGCGTGTGCCAGATACTTGTGGTAACGACTGCCACCGCGGAAACCTGTGTATTTACACCACATTTTTCTTTAATTTTACTCGCGTGTCAAATGATTCATTTGGACGGTTTCGAGCGCCTCTCTAATCTGCTTCATTGTGACACTCCCACCGGGTTGCTTTGGATTGAGTTTCCTCCACTTGAATCCAATAATACGTTTATGTTCTGCTCCCCCCCCCCCTCCTCTGCCCCCTCTTTAAAAAAAAATCCTACTAACAACTGCCGGGTTTCAGTGGTGATTGCACAATTAAAAATGTCTTTGCTCAAGACTAGTAATGTGAAAGATCTGCAGCGCCATCCAATTATAAGCAGTCAGTGTCAAAATAAGGTCACTGCAGCTTTACAAGCCACTTATCCTCCAAAAAAAGAAGCACTATATTAAACCTGCGTGCCAATCCCTTGTTTTTATTTTCTTCATGCGAAATGAGAGTAAAATATCCCATTATGCTAAGCTAGGGGGACGACTGTGGCTCAGTAAATAGCGTGTCCGTCTTTCAATCAGAGGATTGAAGGATGATTGAAAGACGGGCACGCTAACAACCGAGCCATAGTCGTCCCTTAGCTTAGCATAATGGGATAAATAAAAACAAGGATTGGCACACAGGTAGTTCGAGCTAAATGTAATGTAATCAGCGGTTTTTGGATCATTAAAGCTAACGTTAGCGCCGTGAAACTTTGGAATCGAGGTTAAGAAGTTACTTTTACAGGATTGCCGTGCTAGTGGTTCGATCGCCGGCTCCACTCCTCCACGTTGACGTGTCCTTGAGCAAGACACTTAACACCTAATTGTGTAGACTAAAAATGTAAGTCGCTTTGGATAAAAGCGTCAGCTAAATGTAATGTAATCAGCGCTTTTTGGGGTTATTAAAGCTAAGGATAGCGCCATGAAACTTTGGAATTAAGGTAACGTGTTATTTTTTCCAAATGTAATTCCAGTTTACATCCCTATTTGTGTATTTGTGTTATATGTTGACGTGTCAACGATATCCAGCTGCTTCAGTCCTCAGTCTAAACACCTCATGTGTTAGCTAGCAAACGCTACTTCTGCTAGTTAGCCCCGTTAGCTAGTTAGCAGTGTAACCCTCGTGCGTCAGTCTCCTCTTCCACTGGGGTAAACTTTCAGAATAAACGACGGTTTATCTCGACTTCACACAAACTCCTATTTATTTTCAGACACATTGAGGTTTTTTAATGCTCAAGAAATTGCCTCGTTTGAGAGGTTCGATCCAAAATAAACCTGTTGCCCCCGAATGACACCAGACCTGGATTAATCCAGTCAATGTTGTGACTTTCCTCTGTGTTCTTGCTTTGCGTGAGCTGTCTGAATTCCTCAACCTTTCTATCTCTCATGGCGCCGGCCATGTCCGCGGCTCCGAAAAAAAAACAAAAAAAAACAAACATTTGTGATGCAGGTTCATGAGATCAAGTGGCTGTTTGTCATTCCCGAGCACACTCCTTCACAGTGGTTGGCTGCCTGTCTCCCCGCGATACCACAGTGAGGAGAAAACCAGCATGACACGCACCACGGTCATCTGCCTCGCAGAAAAAGGGGGAATGCGCCGGGGCCACTTCTCATACGCTGCTCTGATTTGCTCCAGTGTTACATTGATTTCCTGGCAAGATGGTCGGGCAGACGGTGTTTGCTACAGCAGTCTGGTTTTACTGTCAGTCATGCAGCAGCTGCGCGTGCTCTGCTAGAGATAAAAGAAAGGCACACACACACACACACACAGGCGCGCACATCAACAGTCACAGCAGGCAAGAGTGTGACCCCGACAAAATAGGGATGAGGTCACTAAAACCGATGCAGCCGGTGCCTGGAGACTGGAGGCTGGTTGCGGCAGCGGAAACAGCGGCGAGTACAGCGTGTTCTCCAGAAAAAGGCCAGAGGTCGGGACGAGCCGGTCCCCGCCGCTCGTCCTCAGCGGCGGAGACAGAGGACGTGGGAGCCGGTGACATCACACGGAGGGCTCGCTCGCGGTGACTCACAGACACTAATTATGGTTTCAACCTCCCGCTCTCGCTCAGTTTGACTCCTCTTCACCTCACCGCTGACATTTCCACCTGCGACATTTTGTCAGTCTCTCTCAGATCTCGCGGTCGCTCTCTCTTGCTTGAACTTCTTATATCTCACCTCTCTGTCTCTGTCTCTCTCTCTCTCTGTGTGTCTCTTCCTCTCGATTAAATGCAACAGCAGAAATTAATATTCCACTTCGTCCCTTTCTCCTCGTCTCGCTCTCTCACTTTCCCTCCGTGGACTTTGGCCCCTTCGGAAACCAGATTTTTCAGCTCCTGCGAGAGCAGAGAAGCGATTTTGTGAACTGCAACTCGAGGAAAAAGACACCTAATGGGGCTAAAGCTCCACCACTTGACTGCAAAAGAAAAGGCAGGCAACATGTGCAAGGGGCTGAAGCAAGGCCTTTTTATACTGATAGGGACGATTACCGACATATCCACTCCTCGCAGGTGAATAGAGAGTGGTGGAGAGGTTATGCGGCGAGAAGCGGGGACTGTAACGATAAACTTTGTTAAAAAAAATGAGATCTATATATAGAAAGAGGAAGTAATTCGACAGGTTTGGTCTGCGGCGGCGGCAGTGGGTGGGTTTTTGTTTGCGCTCCAGGTTAGCTCTCAGCTGGCTGATATGAAGGATCCTTGGCAGAGCAGTCAGCCAGCAGCCAGCACACCTGAGGAGTAAACAGGCCTGATGCTGATAGACCCTGACACCGACTGATAAGCGCTCCCCCACAATCCCCACAGTGCCGTCCACGGTGGTGCAGAAACCTTATCGTGCGGTTGCACCGTGCCAAGCTTCCTTCCCCCTCGCCGCGTCGCCGCCGCCGCCGTGGCAGCCGCCGCCGTGCGACCGCCCCTGATAGGCCGGGGCGACTCGGAGCGGCCCCGCCTCCGCGGGCCGTGACGTATAGGCTCGCGCTTGGCGCTCTCTCGACCCCCACCGGGGCTGGAAATTATACTTGACTCCTGCGATTATTCATCTCATCTTGGTAACCACCGTGTTTTATTAACATCCTGAGGCTTGATTGAGCACCACTCCAGATCCAAGTGTAATGATGGAGAGCGGGGGCTATCGTGGGAAGAGAAAAAAATGAATGATGAGATGCCAAAGTTACACCAGTTCTATGTAAATTGGCTAATAAAGATATCTATGTATGAAATGATATGTAGGCTGAGAAAAGAAAATCAGGTCGGACACCCGGGCTGCTTACTGTAAAACGTGTCTTCGCAAAGCAGAGTAGTAGGAGAAGTATAAGTGCAGCCAGTCATTCATGAAAATACGCAGTGATAGCAGTATTAGTCATAATAACTGTGCATGCGGCCACGCTGGGAATAGTAATAGGAGCCGTAAAACTGAAGGGCATTTTCAGGAAGTAGATGTAAAAGTCCTAAATTAAAGACAAAGAAAACATGTCTGTTTCTACTGGACCTGCACTCAGTATATTGGAGTCCAAGTGTCTGACGCTGTATCAAAGGTGGTTTTATGAATCTTTTTTTATGCTTCATACACCCTCTGGCCGGACACGCTATCAAGATTTGCTCCAGCCTTGGAGCACGAGACCATTTTCCACTTTTTTTCGACCATTATTATCTGCATCACATGCAAAAAAAAAGTAATCTAAATGTTAAGTTATTTTTACTTGTTCACAGGATTGGCATGCCGGTGGTTCGATCCCCGGCACCATTAGTCCACGTTGATGTGTCCTTGAGCAAGACACTTATCCCCGAATTGCTCCCTGTGAGCTGAGGATAAACGAAAAATGTAAGTTGCTTTGGATAAAAGCGTGAGCTAAATGTAATGTAATCTGCGCTTTTTGGGTCATTAAAGCTAACGTTAGCGGCATGAAACTTTAAAATTGAAGTAGTGTGTTATTCCTTCCAGAAGTAATTCCAGTTTACATCCCAAATTATTGTTGTCTGTCAGGTAAGACGCGTCAACTATATCCCGCTGCTTCATTCCTGAGTCTAAACACCTCATGTGTTAGCACGCCAACGCTACTTCTGCGATTTAGCCCCGTTAGCTAGCTAGCGGTGTAACCCTCGTGCGTTAGCCTCTCTGTGTTTTTACTCATTTCCACGTGCTGATATAATCCATACCAGCTCTTAACGCTTGGTGTTACATTCCAGTGCTTGTTAAAATGCTTATAATATCTATTGACCTGTCTCCATTGATCGCTCTATCAGTGTATACACACACACACACACACACACACACACCTAATCAATCGTAACCTGGCTCTAACTGATCCCTATCGCTCTCAATTACGCCGATCAGAGTTCGCTCCGCTGATACCTCGCGGCCCCTTTAAATATGTGGACTCTGCATCATGTTAAGCGGTATCGGATCCTCTGGTGGGCGGACAGCCTGGAATCGATAGTCGCAGAGAGACGATCCCGCTGCGGCTCCCAGAACGGGCAGGCCGAGCCGCTGCGGGCCGAGCCGCTGCAGGGCGAGCCGACAGTGAGCCCACGGGGACGGAAATATCTCGGCACCAAACAACAATGCACCGCTCTCCATCCTTTCGCCCGCGTGACTTCTCCATCCTGCACTCGCAGCAAGCAAATGATTTAACCTCTCGAAGTCTGAATTGTAAGTTATAGTCAAAGGAACATGAAGTGCTTTCAGAGAATAGACCGGGACAGACTGTGCAGTAAATAACATCGCGGGGAATGATACATCACGGATGTATATAACCCCTCATCTGAAGCGCTGTGCCTTTCGCGAGAACACGTCGTTACCCGGAACATTACAGCTTTGAAAAGGTTGTTGAACTGACGTGGAAAGACTGCTCTTAGCGCGGATATGCTATCCCCATAAAAAAAAGGAGGCGTTCGCTTAGCGGCAACATAATCAGCGGTGAGTGCTGAAAAAGGTCAGCGCGAGGCCCTTCAGCGCGGGGACGGCGCGAGGCGGTAAAGCGTTTTTCGCGGCGAACGCTCGCCGGTCTGCATTGTTAATGCGGCTTGGAGGTGCTGACGGACCGCGTCAGTCAAATGGCTGCTCGACCGCAGAACAGAGGGGTCTGCGGATGCTGAGAGGCGGCGGTTTGTTGTGCTTATCTGGAAGCAGCGGGAGGAGGAGGAGGAGGAGGAAAAATTAGACGATACCAGCGTTGCATTAGGTCTGTTTGTCCCCCCCAAAAAAAATCCGCTCCGCTCCATCTTCCATTTCACTCGAGAGGAAAATGGCCCTCTCTGCGATGATGGCGTAAGGACCGCGTGTCATATTTAATGCCAGTCATTTCCTGACATGTCGGCGGATCCCACGCGTCGCATCCAGAGGCGTAATGGTTGCGGTGGGAGTGGGGTTAATAAAAAAATAAGTGGGGAAGGGGCTGGAACTGGAGTGAGCAAGGAAAAGCCGCCTCCATCTGAGCTGCTGGGTTTTACACCGCGCTCTCTCGCTCTGATCCTCTCCGGCTGCATCATTCGCACATTCATCCTGAAGAATAGAGCTGCATCTGTCACATTGTCGCTCAGTGAATCATCCTCCGTCTGAATTACCTCCTTCAAATATTCCAAATGGAAGGGGATGGGGTTGGGAGTGGGGATTTGGGAGGTGGTATGAAAGGAGGGGCGGTGGGGGGGGGGTATCAAAAACAAATCCCTGCCCATCGCCTCCAAACCCATCCCAGTAGAGGTGCTTTTAATAATCTAACATGTGCGACGGTGGAAAGAATCTGCGATCGCTGATAAGATGGCAGATGTTTAACAATTTGGGATTTTTTAAAAGTGGCGAGGGGGAGGGACGAATTCTCCAACAAATCTTCACTGAATTAATAGGAAACGTCGTATCGATCCGTCACTTCTGCTTCTCCTCCTCCTGTCGTCTCCTCCGGGGCGACCGCCGCCAAGCATACTGAAGACATCCTCGCTTCTTTAATATGCACTACAATATGACGTTCATGCAAATGCCGTTAAATATTGGCTTCCTCTCAGGCTGTCTCGGAGATCCATGAATGTGGGTAATGGAAAAAAAAAAATGTCAGCGCGGGGTCATATTCAGGCCGGGCATTGTGAAATCAAAAGGTTAACATCCAAACCAAGGTACAAAAGGAGATTGACAGACGCGGTTATGGGCTGATATTTCCCGATTTGCATAAAGAAGTTAGGGTTATGTCTCGTCTCTCCTACACTCATACCTCTTGAATGCATTCTCTATATGTGCATGACGGTAATGGGAGATTATAGCAAGAGACCAGAGTAAAGTAGGCTATATGGTGTGATTGCCTGGCCATGACCTGTGTGAGGAATAAAATTACAATGCTGGCAATGAACATCTTCCTCATAGCCCGAGGAGAGCCGGAAGACGAGGGTCCTGCGTGACACCATTTCTCTGCGCTTTTTGCTAAATGCCACTATTTGATCTTTTCCATTTACGAGTAATATTTCCTCCTTCGACTGCCCCAAAGCGCTGTGCTGTGCTGTGCTGAACCACACGTACGGCAGGGCCGGTCCAAGGCCGAAGCGGCCGCTGACCTCCGCCATCGCGTCGCGCTTTTTCCCAGAGCGTTTGAGCGGCTAATACCTTCCCTTCGGCGGCCCACCCCCCCGGAAATGGAAATCAAGTGGGCGCCTCCTGCGTTCTTTTTTTCCCGGCAACTTGTTATCTGAAAACCCGACCTCGACGACAGACTCGCAGCTCCTCATCCTTTCCCACGCCGCCGCCGCCGTTGACGGCACATGCGTAAAGACAGCGGGAGATGTCGAACACGGAGCAGAGATCAGGGCTATCTGTTTGAACATCGTCTGTGCTCCCTCTTTGATTTGTCTTTTTGTTTGCCGAAGGCTGCTCTCCCACTGTGCCTGCCCTGCGCCGGCTCCTCTTTTTCTGCTCCAGCTGTACTCTCAACTTCAAATGGCACGGCGGCGTATTCAATTAGATGTGCCCCGAGCTGACAGCCTGATCGAGGCAGCTTTTCCTTTTTTTCTTCTTCTTCTTCTTCTTCTTCTTCTTCTCTATTTTGCATCTCTCTCCTCTATCTTTCTTTTTGTCTTCTCCTTCTTCCCCCCACTGTGACTGGAGAGCTCCTCCCCAGAGAGCAGCACAACACCTCCTGTCGCCTCACCTCCCCAAAAAAAACAACCGCCCCATGCCTGCCTCCCAGTCTCAGCATGTGGTGCAACAGCGCCCCCACAGGTGCGTTCGGGCACTGCATCCTCTTTTCCACTGGATTGCTGAAAAAAGTCTCTTTCCGCTCCGCAAGGTTTCCTAACCCGGAAGTCTCGAAGTGGAGATGTTTCATCCCATTTTTATTCAAAGATACATTGATTTACGTTCTGTGGCATGCGTGTAAATCTGTCTGAAATGACCTCTGTTGCGATCCACAAAGGTCAAGTGGAGGTAAAAGCTTTTTATTTAGAGAGAAAGCCATTTATGTACAGGACATGCATGCTACATGTGCATGGCTTTGAAAGCATGGCAAATAGCACGGTGCCAACCAAAACAGGACACGCTGAGCACAAAAAGGTTTTAAGTGGTCGGCCACTCATTTCTGGCTGTGCACTTAAAACTTTAAAAATGTGAAGTTACACAGTGACTCACAGGTGGACGTGCTGACAAACTGCCCAACTCTTCAAAGGTTGTGTTAGACATTTCATATTCTGTCCGGTTTAATCCTGGCCGTTAATTATAACTCGTGTTCAGGTTCAAATTGTAGACGACGGCCTTTTGTGCTCCACAGGGTCGATTGTCGACTTTCTCGTTGGTAATCTTTGGAAAGCGTGCAAACTGTAAAACCGTGTGGACGTCAGAAGTCTCTACCTTTAAGTGCACTTCATTATTCCGCTTAAGAAAACATACGTGAACGTAGAATTTCAAGGTAAACAAAAAAAACTGACTTTTCCCTTAGTCGTTGCTTTAAGATACCAGATTGTCACGGCGTTTTGTTAAACTGTGTCTCCAGCATACGACGGTCTGAGGACACGTGGAGATTTTTCTCAGGTAACACAGCTTAAAGACGCTAATAGTGGTTCTGCAGAATTCTAGCGCTTTAGTTGACCCTAATATCTTTTCTGTAGTAACACCAAAATGATTTCCACCTCCTGAGGATACACTTCAACGAAGCAATGGGTCATAATACGTTGAATAAGTCAGATAATCACCCAGCAACTAAGAGAGGGAAAGAACCCAGCGGTGTAGTCAACCATGAGATCATCCTGTCCAAACTTCAAGCTGAAACATGTCAAAGGGTCAGTATTTTTCACGTGGTGTCAAGAGGCTCTTGTGCAGTTGCAGAGCCGCACTCAAGACATCAATTTGAAGGGCGGCCATTTTGACTTGTCGCTGAAGCACAGGTGTAATAACACTGACGACGGCTCTGTTCCATTGAAGCGCCCGACAGTGAGCCGAGTAGATCACCTGAATGGAAAGCCGCCATCGTTGGTGTTATTTGACCTTTTTTTTCTTCTTTTGACCCCAACGAAGACCACAGACTGCACATTTCCCCGTCGCGTGATTTGCCTGAAGCAATTTCTCCGTTTCCGTGATCCGTCTCTTAAAAATCTCCTGCAAAATGAATGGCTGCCAGAGTCATTTGAGCCTAAAATGAGGCTTTGGAGCAAGCGAAGGATTATTCTACTAGGGGTTTGAGAGTTAGGCCCTGTTTGACTGGAATAATTGAGTCAGCCGGTGCTCCATACTGTACTGTAATAAAGCTCAGCGAAGAGCGCACGGCTCGCTTCTCGAGGGAATACACACAAACGGGGTGATACTACAACACAGTGCAGTTCTTGGTGTTTGCTGTTTTGTAAAAAAAAAAAAAAGGGAACAAATGGATTATGGAGGATTTTCTTAACCTCTCTGGTAACTGTTGCTGAAAGAAAATGTGGGTATCGAGAACAAAACATCCGGTAATTACCAATACTTAGAGCTGCTTACACCACTGCCTCTTAATCGCTGCATAATTTCACTGTCAGAATAAACTCCTGCCTCTTTCTTCCTCTTTTTTTTCCAATTAATATTTCTATTTGTTCTCTCCGTCCCCGGCTGCCGCTCTCTTTCCTATTTTCTTGTATTCGCCATCACTCAGGCAAACGGCGGAGGCCCACTCAGGAGAAAATTGAGGGAGACTCGTGAGCGAGTCGTGCGTTTTCCTCGCAGTTTTTTTTTTAGGGAATCTTGCAGCGAGAAGTGCCTCTTGGTCGAACAATTGAAAAGCAAGGTAAACCCAGGAGGAATGTTTCCATGCCAACAGTGCGCCGTGACATCTTCAATTCCCTTATTTTCCCGATAATCGAGGCGACGGGGTTGGAGGCCCGTGTGAAGGGCCCGGCGGTCAGTCAGAGCGCCGCTGAGACGTCGAGGTCCCGAGCCGTTACACCCAAAATAGCTTCTGAGCTGCTCCGACTCGTGTTTTCGTCTGGTTCACCTTCCGTGTTCGGATGTGGTTGAGACCACAGAGTGTGCACGCTAACATATTTATAAGGGAGCATGTAGCAGCTTGACTTTCACATGGGCGCACTCTTTCAGGACATTGTTTTTTGTCGTTGTTCACATCTTTGTTGCTGCGGCACACGAGCGTCCGCCGTCGGCAGAGAGGCCTCGTCGAGAGGGCAAAAAAAAGGAGAAAGAGGAATTTGACAACACCCGGTCACAGTCCCCGAGTACATTTTCCCAGAGCGCTTTCGGTGTCGGCCGTGATGCAGCTAAGAGGCAGCAACAGCAGCAACGAGGGCGATAATACGCCGCCGAAAAAAGAAAAAGGATTGAAACTGAACGGTAACATCAAAGACAACACCTTTCGGCCTCCTTCTTAGTGGACTGATGCAACGCAGAGCACTTGTGTGTTCAGCTCCTCTCGGTCCAAACAGCCAAGGGCCCTGCTGGCCTGCACACACACACACACACACACACACACACACACACACACACACAGACACACAGTCCTCGCAAACTCTCTTTTTATGCATATGAGTTAGGGCTTATATAATACGCGCAGCACACACATCTTTGTATGTACACGGGCTACATTCTATTCCCTCTCATGATGCGTTTGATTTAAAGTGCACACACTGGATGTCTTGCTTCATTTATTTTCCTTTGGCAGAGTGCATACGTGCGTTTCATCGCTCGCTGACAGTCGTTCCTTTTGCACATTTGCTGGATTTCTTGGGTGTAATAAAAGGTGCTGCGACCTCTCAGTTCTCTTTCATTATCATGTTCCAGCAGTTTGTTTCCGAGCGCTGAAATCGTTACTTGTGCGTTTGTATAACCTTCACTTTGCTGTGATCTTATTTATTCTTTGCCACATTCCAATTTTCCCCCCCGATGGGATCATTAAGTTTCCGGCGTAATCCTTCTGAGCACAAAGAGATCTGTTATTTATGATAAACAGGACTTTGCCGAGCATTATTTACGGATGAGACGGGGCCGAGCCCAAACCTCTGACTGATAAATCATCAAAGCGCAACGGCACGAGCTAAACACGCACAAAGACGGATGTTTTCAAACAATATATATATATATATATATATATATATATATATATATATATATATATATATATATAAACAGCATATCTGAATATATATTGTCAGTGTTCTTCTTCTGACCTGCCAGGAACCTCAAATTAACCCCACAGTGACTGACAAGACCTTAATCTGAGCTTCTGTAGCCTCTTGATGAAAAGGTGAATATGACGTATAAATGGCATTTCTCAGTGCTGTTGCTTTTTTTCATCGACCCTGAATGGTGAGCGTGAAGTGCTGCTGCCACCTAGTGCCTCACACTTAACCTTCTGCCGCCGAGAGGACAAATGAAAAAAATATTTATCAAATCAACGCTTTATGGATCTGTATAGAATCCCACCTGCCAGAGTGCCTTATGAAAGGGATGGATAATAGAAAAGATAGAAAGTAAAACTATTTCTGAGATGAAACGTAACATTATTTAATGCTTGGTAGTGGAAGACACTCGGCACCAAGCAATTAGCCACACGACAGGGGACCTATCAGATTTCATTCATCTCGAACAAGAACGATATCCCAGCACGGTTCCAATTCCTGGATGCGAGGGCTGGTGGGGGGGGCGGCTTATCGTTTGATGTGACTACATGCTGACTTAGAAGGAATTAGTTTGCTCTTTACTGCGGTGCCATTTCTAATTATAAACAGCTGCGGGGATCAATTGTTCCACCTGCGTTCTTGTGAAAGAGCTCCGCAAATGGCATTTAATGGGTCATTAATAAATTAAGTTTTATCTTTTTTTTACACTATAGCTTATATTTTGCATCTAAGCAGTCTAGTCAAATTAGAACATACATTATATTCTTTAGCTTTCCTCCCCATCAACCAGGATGAGTCAGTGCATCTTTATCCAGGCGTTATGCCCCAGTTAGGGAGATGCCAATATTCACATTACTAAAATAATGAACTATTTAAACTGCGACGCTTTTATGAGTCTGCAATAAATATTTTCTGTACTACACTTGTGGATGCTGCATTTTGTTACATTACCCAAGACGTTAAAAGACTGTAAACTGTTGTATTAAACTGTCAAATACATGTGTATGTTTGCATATATTAAATCTACATATTACACCTTCATAGGAAACTGTATAATAAAAGAGCAATGTCTCTGGCATTCCACCAACACAAGTTGAAGCAACAAAAAAAATAAAAGTAGTGTTGTGCTCATCCTTCTGATAATGTAATATCTACGTTTAAGCAGTGTCAACCATCATGTAGAGCACGGGAAGCATATTTTGTATACACTTGTTTAAGTGACTGTAACAGACAAGTGTGTTGTATATTCTTTTGTTTCAGATGTGATATTCACAAGTTAGTCACATCTACCCTGCATATTACGAACAATCATCATACATATTGTGAAGAAAAAACACCAGAATACATTTAGTTTGGACAAAAAAACACATTTATTTGCAGTGCTAAATTATCCCATCGTGGCCAGCCTTCCAAAGATCACTGGCCCCATCCGAGGATGTGACATTTAGTCCAGCTGTGGGAAAAGAGAGCAATCAAGGCATCAGTACAGGCGACAGTCAGCATCGTTGTTACACATTTGCTGTATGTAGTATGAGTAAATTAACTACTGTAAATATACAAAGTCCACGCCTAATCATTAGCATTAAATCAGCTGAAAATATACCACAGCTTGAGCTTTACCTGAAACATAGCGGCTAATACGTTGTTGACATCATGCCGGTGTTTGATCGTAAGCAAACCATGTGGTGACATTTAGTGCAATATGATCGGAAGATTAGCAGAATGATAAAACTGGGTAATATTACTTACCTTGCAGAAGCCGATGTCTTTAGCGTACTGCCTGAAGCACTGGCGGCACATGTTGAGTCCATATTTACGGATCAGACCATGTCTGTTCGAGCAAACCCGGCTGAGAGGAAAGAGAGATTAGGTTAATAAGTTTATCTTTTACATGTAGAAACATAAAACATGTCTCTAGTCCGCATCCATCCACACAAACTAACGTTACAAAGAGCGGAAGTTCACGCAAACGCCGCAAAGCTAGCTGGTTATCCTTTAGTCCGCGGCTCTCAGTGCAAACATGGCGACCCCGAAACACAGCAACAGTAGCTCAAATAGCGTGACGTTAAAATATAGTTTAACCCCCTCCATAACTCTGGATCTAACATGTTTTTAGCTTTCTTGAGACTCAAGAGTAGTTTCAGAAACAGCGAGGTGCTAACTCTAGCAGGTACGCTAGCGCGGAGCATCCTCCGCCGCCGCCGCCATATTGGCTAAGAGGCAGCTCCCACGCGGTGGACAAATTGTGATAAATTCTTAAGTATGGGGATCCATAAACACATAAAAACCGACTCGCTTCGGCAAACGTATCGATAATTGATCGATTTGACAGCAGGACTGACCAGGATCGGGATCCCTGACCGAATTTTCGGGGGTGACTCCAGTAGAGCTGCTGGTGGCCCATCTTGTCTCTTTCGCTCGAGTGTCGGAAAGGAAGAGAGGTGGTTGCGCGTGCGCAAATGAAACGCTCCGATGCCGCGCTTCCGGCCGCAGATGGTTTGAGTGGCGCCACCTGGTGGCGGAGAAAACAGTGCAGCGGAACAGCCTGAAGGTGGCGCTACAGCCACAGACATAAGAGGTTAATGAGAGACGAAAAGAGGCATTTGAATCGACAGTATTGATGGCATTAGGCATAAGAAAGATGTGGATAAAGTGGATAAACTAAAGGTGTTTAAGTGAAGGAAAGTTGAATATGATAAAAAACAAAAATGGATGGATTAAATATAGGAATATAGGCAATTTGCTGATGAGCTAATGTTGTTGATCATTTAGCCCGAAATAACAAATTGTTCTTTCCTTATTATCTACACAAACTGCACAACAGTTTTGATCCTAATTTGGCACATTTGAGTAATACAATGCAATGCATATTGCATTTTATACACTAATTGTGCAATACTGTTACCATATTTTTGTGCCTTGTTTTTTTTTTACTTTAAGTGTATTGTAATTCTGTGTGTTAGGAGATCCCATCAAAATAAGCTTTTCGCAGTACAAGATAACTGCCTGTTATCTTTGCATATGTTAATACACATATCTTGAATCTTGAAATGTGATATAGATACATTAAAAATGAACAGGACGTGGTGGAACTCATGTTGTGGGTGTATTAATAATAGACTTAAAAAATGATTAACCTACAAGAGCCGTACTGACGAGTACAATTTGAAAGAAAGTGTTGCCAGACGGCGTTTCAGAAGGATATAAAACAACAAACTGTATTTAATCAAGAATAGATATAAGGTTGCTGGAGGAGCACAATGTAGAAAAAATGCAATATTTGGGTGGATTTTTTTATTGATATGTAATATATGTATTATGTATAATACTATTAAGCCTTTGCTTGTGTTAAATATTTAAAGGGATTGTAAACCAATCCCACCCTAGCATGAGACAGCAGCAGGGATACATCCTCACATGTAAGGTGTCTCGGGTGCCCCCCTCTGGCCCAGTGCATTGTGGGACATCGTCAGGCAGTGGTTCCGTATTTGGGGAATCTTTCTATTTTTTTGTGTTATTTTTATTTTTTTACTGCCGACGCTAGCTGGTAGTTACGTCTCCATGCAGCCTGCATGAAAACGTATGGAGGAGAATGGGACGCCGCCGTACTGACGTGTCTCGGTGAACGGACCCGCACGGCCCCTCCAGTTGTCGGTAAGCGGCGTGAAAACGCGGTTGTTTGTGAGCTTGTTTTCCGCCGTCGGACGCGGCTGTCGACGAGGTTTCGCTCCCGTTCGGGGCGGCCAGTAAGTTGCTAGGCTACGCCGTTGCTAACTTGCCGTTAGCATTCTCGTGATGGAGCGGAAGCTGCGGCGCCAGCTGTCGTTAATGATTATTTTTATTAATATTATAATTATTAATAGCGTGTCTGCAGTGGTGAAGGCGTTTCGTACCACGTAGTTAAAACAAACGGGAACGTTTATCGCATGTTTGGAAAAACCGAGCGACGCCGTTAGCTGGCTCTGTGTGACCGACAGCAACTAACAGCTGCCACTACAACGCAATGCATATTTACACGAGAAGGAGGACATTAAACGCACCAGACTGACGTTGTGTAGATTAAAGCAGATCGGGGTCTAATAAAACACATGTTTATAAAAACTGCAGCACTTTTAGCTGCACCAAAAACCCGTGCAGGGGCATGTACACGGCCACAAACTACTGCCTTCAAAGTATATATATATATATATATATATATATATATATATATATATATATATATATATATATATAAAATCTCTTTTTATATACATATGTCTCTGATAGATACATATGCAGGTATATACATATTATTATTTAACATAGTCATATTGCCTATCTACATATATATATATATATATTTACAATATTACTATGTTAAAGTACATGTTAATTGACATTTTATACCAGAAATGTATTACTTGCTATAGTCACAGACAGTATATATTAAATGCCAAAGCAGGGAGGACACATAAGTACAACAAGGGAGACCATTTAATAAGGAAGAAAAGATGGAGGTTTGTTCAGCAGATCTGAGCAAAGAGGGGAGGCTGATGATCATTATTGATAATGCAGTTGAGGACAGAGATTTATGCAGAAGGGAAATCTAGAAGCACGCGGTGATAATGAACATTGATGGTGCGACCTAAAGGGGAGGAACTGAGGGAATACGCACTAGTCGCCGTGTGTGGAACTGTGTTTGTGGTTTCGTTGGTACTTTTTCATCGTGACCGGGGTCCCGTCACGTGAAATGAAATCACTGTTGTCGTTGCTTCTATTAGAGCTTATAATGATATGCGCTCACCGTGTTGTACAGGTACAGATTTCTGTCCAAGTTTCATTCTAAGAAAATTAGCTATTGAATTTTTTTTTTTTTGGCCCCACAAGTTTATTGGTCTTTTCCTCGGCTCTCCGCCGCATCTCCACGTCTTCATTAGCAAATGGAGTTGGCCCAGTTGTAGAGCTGAAACAATTAGTTGATTATTTGATTAGTTTGTAGACAAATTAATCAATAACAGTTTGGATAATCGGTTAAATGTATAATTGGTTTGCTCAAGCAATTAAAAAAAAATAGGATTTGATTATTTTTTCCGCTTTATTTTAAATGTCATCGGCTTTTCTGCATACATGTGCCATATTGTGATGTACATCCAGAAATAATAAATTAAGATTGTCATAGTGATTACGTTCCTATTGCTCAGCCCTGACTGCCGCGATGCACCTGCCTCTATTGATTTATTTATTTTCTCATTTAGGCGGTACATGCACACGGCTACCCTGCTGCCTCCCGGCAACCGTCATGCCTTATGGAATATTCATCCGCCACCAATGACATTCCAGCGGGACCCATGTTTACAACAACCGTTCATATTGCCAACGAATAGCCTCATATCAGCTTCTTTTCAATCCGGCTTGCTCCCTTTGCGAAGCACACAATCATATGTGCAAACCCCGTTGCTTGTTGTGTTCGACCACGATCAACTTCTCTCCCCTCGCAAAGTGGCCGACGTCATGAGATTCCGGATCTACAAGAGGAAGGTGGTGATACTGACCGTGGTGGTCGTCATCTGCGGCCTGGCGTTCTGGAGCAGCGGAAGGCAGAAGAAGAGCGACGCCGGGTCGCCCCCCAAGGAAGCCGAGACGGCGGCGAGGAGGAGCAGCAGCAGCAGCAGCATTGGCGGCGGCGGCAGCAGCAGCAGCAGCGTCAACAATCATATCCAGGTGCCGGCTACACCTGCAGTCAGCAGGGCGCCTGCGCCGCTCCCTGCGATACAAGCAAACGACACGCACCCGGAAAAGGCAAAGGACAAAGACAAGATACCCAAACAGATACCCAAACCGGAGGCTGATAACACCACGTTAGTCTACCGCGGCATTGTCTTCCAGCTCAACTTCGACCAGACAATAAGAAACGAGGAGAAGTTCAAGGCGGCGCGGCGGAAGGACGACCTGGTCGTGGTGGTTCAGGTCCACAACCGACCCGACTACCTGAAGCTGCTCGTGGACAGCTTGCGGAAATCCAGAGGCGTGGAGAGCATACTGCTGATATTCAGCCATGACTACTGGTCCCCGGAGATCAACAAAGTGGTGGCCTCCGTTGACTTTTGCCAGGTACTTCAGATTTTCTTCCCCTTCAGCGTTCAGCTGTACCCCCAGGAGTTCCCTGGACATGACCCCAACGACTGCCCCAGAGACATTCCCAAAAAAGACGCCTTAAAGCTGGGCTGCATCAACGCGGAGTACCCGGACTCGTTCGGCCACTACCGCGAGGCCAAGTTCTCGCAGACCAAGCACCACTGGTGGTGGAAGCTGCACTTCGTATGGGACCGAGTCCGCGTTCTGAAGGAGCACAAGGGCTCGGTGCTGCTGATCGAGGAGGACCACTACGTGGCCCCGGACTTCATCCACGTGCTGAAGATGATGGCGGCCCTCCAAAAGGAGCAGTACGCCGACTGCGACATCCTGTCGTTGGGGAGCTACAGCCACATCAGCTACTCCAGCAAGGCAAACAAGGTGGAGGTGAAGGCCTGGAAGTCCACCGAGCACAACATGGGCATGGCTCTGAGCAGAGAGACGTACCAGAAGCTCATCCAGTGCACCGACACGTTCTGCACCTACGACGACTACAACTGGGACTGGTCCCTGCAACACCTGACCGTGTCCTGCCTGCCCTCCTACTGGAAGGTCATGGTGAGCGAGGCGCCGCGGGTCTTCCACGCCGGGGACTGCGGCATGCACCACAAGAAGACCGCCTGCATGCCCATCAGCCAGAAGACCAAGATCGAAAATGTCCTGCAGGCCAGCGGGAACCAGCTGTTCCCAAAGAACCTGCTGATCACTAAGAGACTGCCGGCCAACGGGGCCGGAGGCGTGGCCCCGCATGTGAAGAACGGGGGTTGGGGCGATATCAGGGACCATGAACTCTGCAAGAGTTACGTTCGATTACAGTGACCTTAATTGCTACTATTCTATATTATTGTCTCTTTTGCATCCTCTCTCTAAAGAAAAAAAAGCCTTTTAAAAGTAAATCTTTATGGACTATTCTTCCTATTGCCTGTTTTACCGGACTGTTAAAAAATAAAGACGAATGTTGGATTTCTGGCTTCTTATATAATATGTCCTCACAGAGAATCATTTACGTAACTCCTGCTTTTGTTTTGTAAGTTGTAATTAACAGCAAAAAATATACCAAACAATTCATTGTTGTGTTTTCTCTGCCTGTTTTTGTCACAAATAATGAGCAACAAACTCAGAAATAGTCGCGAGCAGGCAAGTGCTCATCAGGGCCGTCATGAATTTGGTAAATCTGTGGGTTTAGCGATCCCACTGTGCATGCATAATTAATTGGAAGATATTTATACCACATACATTTGCTGAGATCAAAGGAGATCCTTTGAGACACCTTGTCCCATTTAAATAATCCCCCCCACACTTACATTATTCTCAACAGGTTTTCTCGAGGCTCATTACTCAGAAAAGGTGTCACTTAAGAAAAATGAGAGTGATGCATTCATGGCACCGGGAAAAAACCCAGTGCTCAACAGAGCGGTCATCGCACGCCGTTTGTGGCGTTCTGTTGCAGTGCATCAATGTCCAGCCCCGACACATCCCCCCCCTCCCCTCCCCCAGGGTAGAATATGCCCATTCAGCCGCCTGTATCTTTGTGCAGAGATTATTTTGATTTCACGGGCGAGTGCACACGTTTGCATCTGGAGAGCTCCCAAGACACCGATACAACTTTGTTGTCGCCCCGTTGGAAGGTGCATTTACATTTTAAGTGCTCAGACTTCAGCTCAGTATCGATGGTTTCCGCCGAAGGGCCCCCAGAGCTCGGTGTCGTCTCTGAAGCTGCATTGATCCCTCCCTCCCCTCCAGAAATTTGTAACAATCCCCTCTGCACGCTTTTCAAAAAACCTGAAATAACTGCAGAAGTATCGCTGACTGGACTCTCCAGACATTTCATATTAAAGATATCCTCTGGCAGGCTCGGCTCTCGACGGGAGAATACCGGAACGCACTGCATGAATTGAACATCTTCCAAATGTAAGGCATGTATATATCCGAGGCCTGTAAACAAAGGCCTCCGCTCCATCATATATCATGTGTGTGTCTGTGTGTGTGGGCCTGCTGTGACGCGGTCATGTGACACACGGTTGCAGCTGCTCCCACGGCGGAGGCCAAATAATCGGGCCCACACCTCGAGGGAAATGGCCGAGAATAGAATGGGGAATGGGAGGAAGTGGCACGGCGCTCTTGATTCTCGGTGACTAATAGTTAACTGACGCTGGAGCCTTTTGAAAAACTGTAACGGTTCCCGATGCCGCTGGAAGCGCTCTACTTAAGACGAGGATTTGAGGGCAGGGAGAAAAGAAGAAGAGGGGCATGAAATCGTTTGATGGCCCAATTCTCTGTGCCGTCTGTGCTTATCGACAATTAGTCATACGGCATGTTTTTTTTTAACAATAATAAGCAAAATTGAAGGGTAATAACAAATAACCAAGATGACTATTGTCAACAACACAAAAATAATGTTATCCAGACAGGTGAAGAAAGCGGTTTTAAGATGATGAGCCACTGTCAGTTATCATTTAAACAAAATCAATCTGATCACTTATGTGCTTTAAGGAGGCTAAGGGGCGCTAATAATTCCTCTGAATGTGGAATAAAACCAATTGTATTGTAATTACATAATTGAAGACTGGTTAAAGAGTACACACTCTCCTTTTCATAATGTTATTTAGTAAAGATGAACCCTCTTTAGTGTCTTTCAGCTCATTGTTTTGGTCCTCTCAACCTGCTGCATGTGAGCGGCTCAGTGCTAGCCGCCCCGCAGCAAACAGCAGGAAAAGTAGAGCCCTAATTCCCGTACATACACACAGGCAGTTATCAAATGATGTTAATGCACAAGGTGCTTTGTATACGATTACCAAGTCCACGCTGCCAAATGCCACTGCGGCCGTATTTAAAGACGGAGCTCGGATTCCAGTATCCCGATCGTTTATCATCCTGTTCATTATCCCGTCGGCTGCTTCCTGACACATTACTTCAATTTCTGAACAACATTGCGATGTGATAGCTGTGAAAGAAAACTAAATAGGTTAATTTCCATAATCTGGATAGAACAGTTTGCATTCATTTCCCTTTCACTGATATCTTGAACCGTCTGCTTTTTTGCAACACGTCGACTGCTGCTCATTCTCCAATTATAGCTCCAAGAGAAAGAAAGAAAGAAAGAAAGAGTATTAATCATTCATATAGCCGTTGCACACATTGCCAGGTAAACAAAAACTCTGGGTCAATACATAGAGGCACGCAGACGAAGGGATTGCATCAGCGAGAAAATGATTAAAACAGGGCCTTACAGAAGCGGGAGGATTCTCTCTCAATTCATCGAATTCCAATCAAGTGGGACCCCGTTCCCCCCCGGAGGATGCAAGATAAATGGAGTTGTTTGTCTCTCTCGGCGCTCCGCGGACCTTTTGATTGCTATTCAAATGGCCCGTTGGATGAAAGGGTGGCTGGGTTTGTGTATGTCATGATGGAGCGTGGCATAAACAACATAAAAAGTGCATGTGTTACAGCCGGTGTGATGTGTTTATGTAAAACAGATCACTGAGCGCCGGTCCTGATTGATACCTGCTCAGGGAGGACAGGGACGAGTCAGTCACCCCCGACGAAGAGGAGGAGGAGGATGATAATCGGGCCTCTCCGTTGATCCCCTTCTTCTTCGCCCCTGATGCCACAAGCGGCTGGTTCGATGGCTGCGAGTGCTCGTGTTGCCTCCTAAAAGTGACTCATAAATTATGCAGGAGCAGTTTTATGCCCCTACTTGGAATATAAAATATATATGAAGTTGTGGAGCGAGGTATTAGGAATGCATTAGAGGGAGGGGGAGAGAGGGGGAGAATGATTAAGTGATGGTTGTTATTAGTGCAAGTTCATTCAATGTGCGGTGGGGAAATAAGCTCTCATTTGACTGAGTGACACTGCCACCTACTGGCCAACTGTACCCGCCACAAACTGGTAATTGTGGGCTATGTGCTGCATGTGGAAGAGACGAAAAAGTAAGTTAAAAATCCAGTTCCCCTCTGGGTAAAACTTACTCAATGGAGATCAGTCATCCTTCATTTCAGTGTTTCCACCTCTGCTTAATCCTCCCATTGTGACATTGACTGTATACTTTGTCTTTCTGCTGTTTGTTGTATGCATTCGTCACCATCTCAATAAAGGCTCGCCGTGCCGCTGGTCCTCTGATCATGTCTTGTTAGACCTCTTCTTGTGTGCACTGTGCTCGTTTTAAACCCTCGGTCTTCTGTCACATGTCTTGCAAACACCTACAAATTACACTTTTGAAATTTAAATGATCAACATACAGATGTGTATATGAGCTCACGTCCACCCAAATATAATTTTAAAAGTCTAATCAACTAGAATAAGCGATGAACAACTGTGTGAGGATTCAGGGCCTTTGATCAATGCTTCAATACACACACTAGCATACTATCCAGTATGCCAGGGAAAAAGATTGCCACTGTGTTCCCAATACTATGCTTGTTCTCTTCACTTTCAGTCCACACTACAGCCCTTAAGAAAAGTATGTATTGTTGCTCACAGTATACCAAGTCGTCAAAACGTTGCAAATTGAACTTTTACCCTTTTGCTCTTGTATTGGGATTTTTTTCTGGCATACTAAATATGTTATATTAAAAGGTATTGGACCGGACACTTTGCATGTCCTAATAAGTAATATGTAAAATGCAATATACCAAAAAATACCAGGACGTCCAGGCGGCATTGACTCATATATTTTCAGCATGTTTTTTTTTTCTTCTATTCTGACCCACAATCCTCTGCACAGCGGACACGTGACCAGAGGGTCCGAATTCATACATAAGGGGAAAAAAGAAACAGTCAGCACACAGACTCATGCAAAAAAAAAGTAATATTTAACTCGTGTGGTATAATTAGTAGAGTATCGGACTCTGGCTGAACTCAACGTGATGCGGGTCAGCGTGCAGCAGGAGAGCCGGTGGGTGCGCGCATTCGCGTGGGCGGAAGCGCGCGTGAAGGCGTATTCCCCAACTAATGAAGACACTGATCCATGCGGTGAGCACACACACACTGAATAAAGTCACACAGATGGAACATGTAATCTGTCAAAGTTGTTTTAATAGGCGTCACATGGAGGGAAAAAAGGCTCCCACTGTTAATTAAATATCCTCAGTCTTGCTATGTGGGCGTTTTTTTTTTTTTTTTTTTTTTTTTTAAAAAGGAAACACACCTCGAGCACACCCATCGCGCGCGCGCACGTGTGACGTTGAGTTAGTTGGTTTTCAACACAGTGTCAAATGTTTGTTCAGCAAATTTACTCACAGAAAAGTCCAGACTCAGATTGCAGCACCGTCTGCAGAACAATGGTCGTCTTCCGAGTCTTATTTTGTTAGTTAAAGTGAAGTCACACACATGTTGATGGATGGGACCTAGAGGGGAGGGGGCGGGGCTATGCCAGCGTTAACTCTTCCTGTGGTTTACCTGAGCTCGGAGTGATGGCTGAATTAGGCCGCTGCGACTGCGCATGCGCCTGCCTGCGCCGTAAAAGGAATCTGCAGCGACAGGCCAGCTAGCCTTCAGCACTACCTGTTAGATAGGAGGAGTTCAGAGACGAGTCCTATACCAAACGGTTCATTAATAAAAAATACACCTGAATTCTCTTTATGTACAACAGAAAAGAAACATTTTCACCTGCATATTCAAGAGTCATTTAATATTAGGTATAGATCTTCTGTATTAGAAATATCACTATTTTCTGAAATAAGGATCTTTGCACTAATGTAATCATCATTTCACCCATAAATCATTGAAGTACAATATTTACATATAATACAGAGCCCATTTAATCTGAAACAATATTAAAATAAATGTTCAATAGATACAAAGGTTTTTCTTTTTAAATTCTATTTATATTTCAACCTTGTCAAGGAGTCCTTACACACTCCAAAAAATGTAAAGCCATTCTCCTCTAACAAACTACTAAGTGCAAACAATTTTTTTTTCCATATATAAAAAACTATGATTGCAGCATCCAGCGTTGAGACAGAGGGCAATAAGAAGCCGCTTCCCCAAGTGCTTCCAAAGCGGTCTTCAAAATGTTTTGCTTGTGTTCCACAGTCACGAATTCAAAATGTGTGTGTGGGGTGGGGGGGAATAAACAAAAGCATTCAAAAAAATTGAAAGAAAAAACAAAACAAATCTGTGCAAATACACTTTAAAGTGTGACACTACTGATTAAAATATTTGTGACGGAAGTGAAAGGCTCCAGTTTCTCATGAACAAGGTGTTCAGGTACTGGAGCTGCAAAAAGAGATCGCCCAGGAAGTGAACAAAAAAAATGAAAAAGGTGTGGCTGCTGCTCCGATAAAAAATAAACAATCCGTCATCTAATTCCCTTTTTTCATGAATACATTTGAAGAAACAAAATACAGGGAAAGATCACCGAATTAAAACCCACACAAAAGGTCAGGTTGAGGCATCACCACAATGCTTACAGCATGTCTAGTCGTTAAAGATCTACAGGCACAAAGGATTGGGTACTAGAGTTTGTTATTTTTAGACTAGACACGACTTGATATGACCGTAGATGGTACTATGAGCCAGCGGAGCCCCTTCTCCATAAACCTCCTGGACGATTTAAAGCTTGCCGTCTTACTTCCAATAGCACCCTTTTTTTTTTTCACGCCCAGACAACAGGGCGTCAAGTTTCGAACCTGTGGCTTGGCCAACGTTGGTTGTGTGAGCGTGAGCGGTAACGTCGGGATGGTGGTAGTGATGTAGAATGAAGGTGAACACTGGAGGTCGTGTGGTGTGTGTGACAGTATGTGAAGAAGCGCTGCAGGACCTTGGCCTTGGTCTCCCCCCGTCTCTGTTGCATGGAGCTGTCATTAGCAGCACCAGCACTGGGGCTATACTACTGTTCCACTGGGGGAGTTGGCTGGGTTGTTTTGAGATGATAGCAAACCCTGCGGAGAGACAGATAACACACATTGATAACAAACAACAGTGTTACTCGAACGTATTAAAAAGAGAGGCAGAATAGCGAGGCCACGAGGTTTACTGACGGAGAAAAAAATGTGCTGTTAACCATCAAAATGCAGACGGCCTAGTGTAAATCTCGCGTGAAATAACCAAAACCTTTCGGCTGCACAGAGTGGCGACAACGGCTTCTGAATGCAGAGGAAGAAGAAGAAGAAGACAAAAAACAAAAAAAAACGCCCGCGCTCGAGACAATGCAAGCCAAGAGGCGTCACATGACAGTGTCCTCGACAGGCCCGTCACTCACCACTTTCCCGGGCCTAGCCCATGTGCAAACGAAACCCTCCTGACAGGCTGTTACCAGACAGTCCTCAAGGAAGATTAACACAGTGAGTCTCTCGTGAGCGATCTTCTTGCACACCAGCGGCTCGAGCAGCGGCACGTCCTCCATGCGCGGGCACAGCAGGGTGCCCAGAGTCTTAGCGGCTTCCGCTTTTGCCGTCCGTGTCGAGCTGAGCTGGTTGAGCTTGTCACTGCTCTTGCTGCTGATGTGACCCATGCTGTGGTTCCGCTTGTGGTCCTTCTCGTGGCGCTCCTTGCGAGAGTCATGCAGCGACAGGGTGGCAAACTTGCTGACGCCAGTGGCGATGAAAGCGCTGTCGATGATGCTGTTGGCCTTGGTGGTGGTGGTGGTGGTCGTGGCGGTGGAAGCGGGGGTTGTGGTTGTGGTGGTGGTGCTGCTGTTGCTGCTGCTGCCTGTGTGACTGTTTGGGGTGCTGCCCCCTGTTGGGTTGGAGGAGTGTGGCAAGCTGTTGGACCGAGGCAGGGTGTTTGGGAGGGAGTTAGGCGGGTTGCCACTCGCGCTGCTATTACTCGTATTGTCTTTACCATTGGTGCCACTGGGATTAGTGGCGGATACAGTAGCGGTAGCGGTAGCAGCAGTAGCAGTAGTAGTTGTTGTAGTAGTCGTAGTAGTAGTTGTTGTTGTCGTTTGTCCAGTGGCTGGAGGGCTTGTCGCACTCATAACATTAGTGTGAGTCCTAGTGCGGGACAGAGGGAGGTGAGGGAAAAGAATGTCCTCCGTTAGGTCCCACAGACACATCTGGGTGTCCTGGCCCACTGAGCCAAATCTGTAGGTCACACTGACAGGCCTACTGTCCGTAGAGTTTCTCTTGGAAAGCCGAGAGTGCGCGCTGTTCGCTCTGTCTCTGCCCACGCCGAAGTGAATCTGCTCGTGGAACTCCTCGTCGCTACCGCTGAACTCGGCGGGGGGGTCCCCGTCCTCCACGCTGGTGGTACAGTGGTCGAACGCCACCACGCTCACCCACGACTTGTGACCGTGGCCCCGTGCGATCACTCTGCAGTCCGAAAACGACCACACCGTCACCAGGTCGTCCTCCCCGCCCGCCACGATGTACCGTCCGTCGGGGCTCCAGCACACGCACAGCAAGCCGCCGAAGTAGCTCTTCATCGTGCCGTGCAGCTCGGCGGCGTCGAAGCCGAACACCCGCAGGAAGCCGTCCTGGCTCGCACAGGCCAGAAACTTGCCATCCGGGGAGAAGGCGAACTCGTTGAGCGCCCCTTCGCCCACCGTCCAGCGCAGCAGCGGGTTGCGGGCCGACTTGCTCTTGCAGGTATGCACAGCATAGTTTTCACCCTGCTTGAGGAGCTGGTAGTGAGGTGCCGTGGTGCCGCAGGTGTTTTCCACGTTGTACAAATACATGCTGCCACTGGAGTGAGCAACCAGAAACAAGCTCTCTGAACCAGGAACCCATCGCACACACGTTACTCGTGACTTGTCTATAAGTCTCTGGAGGGAGAAAGAGAAGAAGAAAAAAACAGACACTGGTCAGCTAGTTATTCCAATATTTACAAACTGTGGACAGCTGAAACTAAATATAACAATCATTGAAGTGGTCTATATATCTTTTAGTTGCAGCATCAGAACACCAGACGCTGAAAGGAACCCACCTCTTCATTGAAGAGTTTGCTGGTTTCCTTCTTTATTGGGTCGATGAGCTGTACCTGGCCCGCCGAGAAGCCCACCAGCAGGGAGACGCTCTCTGCCGTAGCCGTGATCGGGTTGAAGTCATGACACGTGGGCTGCGTTCCTTTGTATATCCTCTTGTCGATAGGCTTACTAAGATCCGCAGCCTAGAACGATGAGAAACGCAAATGAGCGTTTTGACACCGTTTAGAAAAGACAAACAGCTGTGACTGTGAAGGACACTCACTTGATGCTATGAATTACTTTGTTTCTAATAACTATTTTCAGATATTGCCTAGATTTTTATTAATTTATTGTAATTGAAGATTGACATATAATCTATTTAAAATGTACAATTTCATTTGATTCTCTCAAAAACCACCAGGGGACAACTTACCCCAGATCAGAATGCCAGAAATGGGGTCAATCAAACTTATTATCTACAAAAAACACCACTTTATTAAAAAAAAAACCTCAACTACTTAAATATTTGCTGGAGACAAATGTCTCAAGAGCTTTGTGGGCCGCCATCGACTCTTTGTCGGTGTCTACAAAGTGCCAAGTGTTATGGGTGATTATGATGTATTGTGACACATGGGGAGTCATTATCCAAAAATAGAGAGGAGGAGCAGCCCAGCCAGACCATATAGTGTCGGCTAACTGTTTAGCTTGTCTTCCAACGGGCGGCAGTTGACAACACAACTCAATTTAATTCAAACATGACAAAACGTGATATACAAGCCAGCTATTCTCCCGCACGACACACATTTTAATCCTGTTATCTTTAACAGAATGACATCAATCATTACAAAACTGAACCTAATCATCAGAAGTATTCTGTTTCAATATTGTAAGAAAAAGTATGACGAGACAATTAGCTAAACCTGTACTAGGTCTGAAAGGAAAATGATATATAGACTAAATTAACATAACCGCTGAACTAGCAGGAATGTCTCTGGCACCAAACCAGTGAAAATGTGATACATGACATGGCTTTATGTTTTATTGCTGCAACTCTCTTGTGGTTTATTTTAATGCATTAAAATAAAGGAGGCAGAGAGAAAGCCGAGAGGATGTATTTAAAAAGCTGTCAGAGTTGTCAAAGTGAAGCTGCTTTAAATTAAATCAAGTGCTACAACTACGACGACAAGCTTCCTCTGTTTGCTAAAAAAAAAATATTTTACACAATAATGAGATTTTGTTTAAAAAACAAAAACTATATATATATATATATATATATATATATATATATATATATATATATATATATATATATAATTTTTCTATTGAAATTAAACACAAGCTTGGCCTAGACTAATGGCTGGCCGTATGTACCATAGTATAATTTTGAAGTTGAACTCACTGGGGGAGTGATTGTCTAACATCAAAATTAAAATGCAAGATGCATTATCAAAATAGAAAAGCTGAAAGAATGTTTCCTCATCTATTGAGTTAACTGGGTGGGCCCCACTCACGTTGACAACTTGTTCAATAATCCACACCAACAATTAAGGCAGCATGATTCATCAGCAACGGATAATAGTCTTGTTTTCTGCCTGCCATCAGAGCTGCAACAAGGCCTTAAATGTTAGATACAATTCAAACTCATTATTCAATGCCAAGCCTAGTTGTCGACAGACATGTATCCTTACTTCTTTTCCAAACAAATAATATAAAATATTGCAAGGAGGAAGGGTAAAAGAAGATGCAGTCACACTGACTGATCATTTCAGCCATCGCTGTCAGGAATTTGGTTTGACTACATGGACTGGGCTCATTTAAAAGCAAAACGTTTTATTGGACAATGATCTCATATTTTGGCTGCAACTAAAATGTTATCAACACAGGAACTCTTACTGTACTAAATCAAATGTAGCAAAATTTTGGTTAAAAACTGTTGCATTATATACAATTGCCCTAGAAATTAATAATACAAAATATAGAAAAACCTCAAGTTGTCGTCTGCATTAAGGCAATACTGTAAGATCACTGGTGTTGAAGCTTAAGTTCACTAGCTGATCCTGACTGATGCCAAACATTTGTTTAGCATATTCCCAAATATAACCCTCTGTTTTTGTCCTGCCTTTGGCTGGGTCGAGTCTACAAGAAAACAAATACAACTTCCTCTCATGTTTTTGACTGTGCCGTGAGCACCTGGGCTGGATCAATAGCAGCAGAGTTCCCACAGAGATACGAGAGGCTGCTGATTGGGTATTCTGTGGCTGCTTCAGGGACAACCACATCATCAGCACGATCACCCCCTGTCACAGTCACCATCTCTGCTCAACAAGACCCAACGTGGCTTGCAGCAATGACATCATCACTCACTCTGTGCAACCGAACAGAGGATCATATTGTATTGCATCACACCCAAATCCTGACAATGGAGTGGGCACATCCTTACATCGCGAATAACAAACAACCCCTCCACTGACAGTCTCCACACAGCGAATGCAACGTGAACACTTAGCTCTATCACACACACAAAAAAAACACCAAAGTTGACCCTGCTGGTGAGCACTGTTGACAACTTGTCACCCGTATATGGCTTTAGCAAAACCAGGATAAACAAACACCTCATACGACATGACATGACAAGACCAGACTCCCCCCGTCTCCCCCTCCTTCCCTCCTCCTCCCCCCTCCCCCAAGTTGTCCACCTCACTCGAAAATATAATGTCACAGCTTTGACGCTGATAAAGCTCTCAAAAAAACTGGCGGACTTTGAAGCGCACACGAGTCTCACCGAGGCAACAACAAAAAAAAAACATCCAACTGTGGCGATGTTAGCTAAGAATGCTAATTAGCCCCTAACTTAGCTAGGTCTGCAACATGGCCTTGTCTTGACAACCTGCGCACTTCAATGACAGAAGCTAAGAGAGTTGACAGCCAGGGTGCGACACCTCTGAAGATGCCAAATCAACGGGCAGCGTCCGGACTGTTTGGGCTCCGTCGGCGCAGTCGATATTGTTTACCTTTCTCACGCCTTTGTAGATATAAAAGTACAGTTCCCGGCCCACATTGAAACAGATCCTGTCGCCGTTGCCGGACTGGTCGTTTACATTGACGAAGGAGACCTTGACGGGGTTGGAGCCTTGCGAGTTGAAAGGCACCCTGTTCGGGCGGCTGTACTCGGAGTGAGTGAGGAGTTTGTAGACACCTTCTCGTGTGGTGAATTGAGTTTTAATTTCGTTCATCTCCTTCCCTCCTCCCTCCGCCGCCATCTTGGAAATTGCCGTTCATCCTTGTCCGAGCCCCGGATGTAACCCACTGCGCACGCGTAGAGCTGCTGGCCCTGCAGCCATGCGTACAGAGAAGTATATAGTCATGTGAGGTAAACCTCGAAAAATAAACAGATCATATAAGTGTAGATACCGGATTCAAAACTAGTCACCCGCCACATTATGCATAAATAATACACTTTATTGAAAAATTGTACATATTTAATTCCGTATCTTACTAAAAACAGACAAACTAAGCAGCTGTAATTAAGAAATGTTAAACATACAGCATGACTATTTAAATGCTGGATGTTACCAACGCAGATACGATTAAATTAAAGACCAATAGAAAGTCGCAGTTGGATTGAAATGTATATGGCAAGCAACACTTTTGTTGAATATGTTTGGATTGAATAAAATCCTGTTAGATATTTCTCTTTACCCAGTGAAAAAGCTTCTAAAATGACCATCCTTTAAGTAAACAAAATACAGAAAAAAATATACTAGTATACTATTACTGAAAATAAAGAAATCAATGTAGACACAGAAGACCTAAAGTTCTCATAGCCGGGATCCAGACTGAGAGTGACTTTACTGTAAATATATTATTAAATTAAGGATATCCGATTATGGGCATTCCAGGTTATGCACCGGCACCATCCTGCCCTAAATTACAGAAGCATCCCTTCCTGTATCGATGCTCAATTCCCACATGCATATCTTATTCTGGCAAACTATTTAACCTATGTGAGGAATCTGACTCTCCCCTACAGACAATATTGTGTATGTTATTGCATCAGTTCTCCATGTTTCCCAGTTACAGAAGATGCTTCCAGTAGTGTGGAAACATTTTAATTACGTAACAGACCTGTAGCAAATGAAATATACTGCCATCCACTGGTCAGCTGAAGAAACTCAGACCCACACTGGACCAGATCATTCTAGTCTTCCATCTTATACAATGATGTCTACTGTGTTGTTCCATGTTTGAAAACCTGGTATCTGAGTTGTGTATGGTGGATTGGGCATGTTATAGAGGGTAATCTATTAATCCTGGACCTTTTCCCTTCTCTTGAGGTTCTGATGGCTTTTATCGACACATAATAATAATTTGGTATTACTATTCCTTGGTGAACATCCCCCTGATTCCCTAAGGTCTCATCTGTGCAATAAATTATTTTTAACTTGTATGTGTCACGGTCTTAGGTTTTTATTTAGTTTGTTTTCTGCTTTATTTTAAATTTCCCTGGCTCTTATGTCATCTGTTCACACTTCCTGCCTTTGTATGTTTTCTGCAATTGTGATTATCGACGCCACTCTTAATTGAATCCTCCTGTCTCTAATCATCTGCACTTCCTCAGGCTCATTGTATTTAAACCCTGTGTGTCTTCTGTCTCAGTGTTGATTCGTCTGCATCTCTATCTGGTATGTTCTCTGAGACCCTATTGAGGGTTTCAAAATTAGCAACAAAGCATGTGCATCAGAGCCTAGGACAGGGCTTACGTTGCTAAATTTATGAATCATAAACCCCCTGAATGTTGTCTTTAGTTGTCTGAACAGAGTTTGCGATTTGTTGCCAGTTAACTCATCACGTTAAGGTGACTGGTTGTTTCCAAAATCCATATCATGATGAAGGCCACAAGTTGTGCCTGAAAATGCAACTTTTTCTTTTTCTACTGTGCAATCTTTGAGATTTACCAATCTTGCACGCCCAAAAACTAAATGGGCCTGCTGTCCACAGAAAGCCCTGTGGTATGTCTGTGTGTGGCAGCTCGATAGCAGCTGATAGCAAAATCACTTCACAGCTGTGACGCTTACAGGGGGGTATGGGGCCTAAGAGCCGGACAAGCTATCAGGAAAGCGCTCTATTTGAGTGACAGGCACTTCTTGTGACTCCGCAGCCCTACAAGGGCACATACACTTTAGGGCTCTGGTGTCTCACTTGCCAAAACACCACCTCTTTTCCCGGCCTTTCCTCAACACCCCCCTTAACGTAGTGAACCTATCTTCTGGAAGCTTCCATTCAGAAGCTTCCAGAACCCCTCCACCCACCCCTAAAGTATAAAAAAGACACCGGTGTCTCGTGGGGTCTGTATAGATTCACTTGAACACACAACTCACGGGAGGAGCAGCGTAGCACACACTTGGAGCGCTTCAAGAAAAGAAGACAAGCTCAGTGATACATTTGAAGACTATCATCAAGAGGCAATCGATCTGAAAATATTCTAGTTAAGGTAAGACTAAAGGGGACCTTTTCATTAACTTATATTAAACTGGTTGCTTTAATAGGACTACGGACAGAGGGGTAAAATACTTGCTGCGAATTAGAATACATGAGAATGAAACCACTAACTGACAGAAATGCAAAAATAGAGTAAAAAGTGAAAAACTACATGTGTGAAAGCACATGGCAAGCAGGGTGACCCTGGGTGTTAACGTAATGGCGGAGGAGGGAAAGCCGGTTGGCACAGAGGCGATACTGCAGTTTCCCATCTTTGTGCAGAGAAGTATCAAAAACATTGCAATATAAGGGGAAGATGTTAAATGTAATGAAATCACAAAGACAGCAACTTTTCTACGGTCTGTTTTAATCATGAAAACAAATGTGGAACATAAGAAATGTTGTCCTTCTGAGGCAGATTTATTTAGTTTTGAATGGAAAGACCTCACTCTTGACAAAATATTATCATTGCTGCTCTACAGTAAAAATCAGATTCTTCCATTTTTGAGTTTCTAGCTGCTCTTCTTCCCTAAACTTGAATGTGTTGAGTGACACATGGTGAATGGCTTTGGGGGGGTTGGGCAAAGCATCCCAACTCCGCCCAGTTAGCAAATGGCAAGGCTTTGATTGACAGAAGGAACATGTGTTCGTCTACCATCTGCAATAGCTAACCTCCTCATGCCACGAGGCTGCCTTTTTATTTGAGGGTGGAGCAAGAGAGTTCAAATGTAACTGCAGGAGATTAGTTTCGAGATATCCAACATTTATTTCTTAGCAAATTTGAATAAGCACAAGAAGCATAATTGTGAAAAATAATGTCCTATCTTTCAGATGCCTGCCCCTGGAACAGTCATGGAGGAAGAAGTGGAGACCTTTGCCTTCCAGGCTGAGATCGCTCAGCTAATGTCCCTGATCATCAACACCTTCTACTCAAACAAAGAGATCTTCCTTAGGGAGCTTATCTCCAACTCCTCGGATGTAAATACAAACCAGCACTTTATCATATATGTTCCTTTTGCTTTTACAAATGTACGTAGCTCTCACATGTGTGGGAAAACATCACAATGTTAACAAGTTCATCCCTTTCTTACAGGCCTTGGACAAAATAAGATATGAGAGCTTGACAGACCCCACCAAACTTGAGTCCTGCAAGGACCTGAAGATCGAAATCATGCCCGACCAGCTCTCCCGCACCTTGACCCTGGTGGACACGGGCATTGGCATGACCAAGGCCGACCTGATCAACAACCTGGGCACAATCGCCAAGTCTGGCACCAAAGCCTTCATGGAGGCCCTGCAGGCTGGAGCCGACATCTCCATGATCGGTCAGTTCGGCGTGGGTTTCTACTCCGCCTACCTCGTGGCTGAGAAGGTGACGGTGATAACCAAGCACAATGATGACGAGCAGTACATTTGGCAGTCTGCGGCTGGAGGCTCTTTCACAGTCAAAGTTGACACTGGTGAGTTCCCTCACTGGTTTAATATTCAATACGTGTCATTATGAATATGATTTGTTTCACAGCCGCTCATCAATGGGTTTTATTGCTACTTTTAGGAGAGTCCATCGGCAGAGGAACCAGAGTGATCCTTCACCTCAAAGAAGATCAGACGGAATACTGTGAGGAGAAGCGCGTCAAGGAAGTTGTGAAGAAGCACTCGCAGTTCATTGGCTACCCTATCACACTTTATGTAAGTACCATGAGCAAAATTGGTGATAATCAATGACATTAACGCGCTGAGACAACCAATTCCTAAACCACCACTCTTTCTACATATTCAAGGTGGAGAAAACAAGGGAGAAGGAAGTGGACCTTGAAGCGGGAGAAAAGGAAGAGGAAGTTGAGAAAGATACCGCTGAGGACAAGGACAAACCTAAGATTGAGGACGTGGGCTCCGACGAAGACGAGGACACCAAGGAGAGCAAGAACAAGAGGAAGAAGAAGGTTAAGGAGAAGTACATTGATGTCCAGGAGCTGAACAAGACCAAGCCCATCTGGACCCGTAACCCTGATGACATCACCAATGAGGAGTACGGAGAGTTCTACAAGAGTCTCACCAACGATTGGGAGGACCACCTGGCTGTCAAAGTAAGCAGAGTCCAACGATGATAAACCTCAAACTACCTCTTTGCAAATCTGATCATGGTTTCATATGTTCTTTTTTGTCTTCAACCTTATGCATTCATACTTCTTGTCTCTTGCAGCATTTCTCAGTGGAGGGACAGCTGGAGTTCCGTGCCTTGCTCTTTGTACCCAGAAGGGCGTCTTTCGACCTCTTTGAGAACAAAAAGAAGAAGAACAACATCAAGCTGTACGTGCGCAGGGTCTTCATCATGGACAACTGCGACGAGCTCATCCCCGAGTACCTCAGTGAGTAACCTAAGTGACACAATCATTCATGCACTATTTCTTCTAAGATATTTCTGGCTTTAATATGATGCGGGCTAATTGTAAGATTAGTTGTAAAATTTAAGTTGGTCTATTTTTAGAATGGTAAGCAGTTGTTATCTTCTCTATTCAGATTTCATCAAGGGTGTGGTGGACTCTGAAGATCTGCCCCTGAACATCTCCAGAGAGATGCTGCAGCAGAGCAAGATCCTGAAAGTCATCCGCAAGAACCTGGTCAAGAAGTGCCTGGAACTCTTCACCGAACTGGCCGAGGACAAGGACAACTACAAGAAGTACTACGAGCAGTTCTCCAAGAACATCAAGGTAGGTGGCTCAATCTGAATTTATGTCTCTAACCGTTCAGATTTTTAAAAAAATCTGAGGTTTCACATGTTTAACATTGACTATTTGCAACATGTTTCCTGTATCAGCTTGGCATCCATGAAGACTCTCAGAACAGGAAGAAGCTGTCCGAGCTGCTGCGTTACTTCACCTCGACCTCTGGAGATGAGGTGGTTTCCCTGAAAGATTATGTTTCACGCATGAAGGAAAACCAGAAGCACATCTACTACATCACAGGTAATTCAGTTCTCTCCTTTTTCTTCTTTCAATTTTGCTTTAAAAGTTTTCTCAAAAGGGTTTCGGTAACTAGCGTATTGATTTAAATTAATCTACATTAACTTCCACAGGTGAGACCAAAGACCAGGTGGCCAACTCTTCCTTCGTGGAACGCCTTCGCAAAGCCGGCCTAGAGGTCATTTACATGATCGAGCCCATCGACGAGTACTGTGTCCAGCAGCTGAAGGAGTATGATGGCAAGAACCTGGTTTCAGTGACCAAGGAGGGCCTGGAGCTGCCTGAGGACGAGGACAACCTGAAGAAGCACGAGGAGCTCAAAAACAAATTTGAGAACCTTTGCAAGATCATGAAAGACATCCTCGACAAGAAGATTGAAAAGGTGAAGAAAAGATATCTCATCTGTCTTAATGTTGCAGTACAATGTAGCGCGGGTGATTTTTGTTTGATCGCAACGATAACACAACATTTTATTATTGACAGGTCACAGTGTCAAACCGCCTGGTCGCGTCCCCCTGCTGCATCGTCACCAGCACCTACGGCTGGACAGCCAACATGGAGAGGATCATGAAGTCTCAGGCCCTGAGAGATAACTCCACCATGGGCTACATGACGGCCAAGAAGCACCTGGAGATCAACCCCTTGCATCCAATCGTTGAGACCTTGAGGGTGAAGGCAGAGGCTGACAAGAACGACAAGGCCGTCAAAGACCTGGTCATCCTCCTGTTCGAGACCGCCCTGCTGTCTTCTGGATTCACACTGGATGACCCACAGACGCACGCCAACCGCATCTACAGAATGATCAAGCTTGGCCTTGGTATGTTTTCTTCATGACAAGTGACTTTACAGGAATTGGTCCGCTCATTTAATGCCTCCATTAATAAGTGGCTTTGGTTTGCCTAATAAAATGCATTTCTCATTCACAGGCATTGATGATGACGATTCTGCAGTCGAGGACCTCATTCAGCCTGCTGAAGAAGATATGCCGGTCTTGGAAGGAGACGATGACACATCAAGAATGGAGGAAGTTGACTAAAACACTGAAAAGACACTTTCCTGCTTCATAATATTTTTGAAAATTATGTTACTTCTCCAAATGGACACGTCACTGTCACAACTCATTTCTTATTAGTCGATACAGCTCATTTAATGGAATTGATGTCGGCCACGGTGTGGCTTTGCCTGTCAAGCTGCTTGTATACAACTACTAATACCCATTAAGAGAGGGGATATAAAGTCACTGTGAATTCGACTTTTTTTTAATAACTTTTTTTTTAAATGATATGAATTTAAAATTTGTAATAATAAAAAAAAAATCTGAAATAAGACTTGATATTTGCACTTATTGAGGCCAATACCTGTCCAACTTCACTTTGTTCTGGCCCTGTATTGGTTGAAAAGGGATCAATATAAGGCAGGTGATGTAACTCATCGTCAACATTATTCTACTCGACTTTCTGAAATTTTCAGTTGGTTCATTCGAGTTCGTCCCCAGCTCCCCCCCCCCCCCGCCCCTCTCCCTCTCTTAGTCCCGCCTCTTTGGCGCGTACATCATGATTGACAGCCCGCTGGGCCTGTCAGCGAGCCTCACCGAGCTGCGTCGCGAGGAGGGTTCCAGATGGTTCTGGAAGGCTCAGGACAGGATTTCTCGAACTGTCGGTGACGGTAGAAAAGCCGCACAGCACAGCTAACAGTCAGCAATAAACGCCACAGCACCAGCCGGGTAGTTCGCAACCGCTCCAACCGCCACACCGCTCATTCCCGGGGGTTTTCGTTACACCGAGGACGAAGGTAAATAAATTGTGTATCTTTTATATAATACAAAAAAAAAAGACTTTGGGATGCCAACTGTTTAAAATATAACATGGCACACTTTGACGTTTCATAATATTAGCTCCGTCTTTATATGACGTTGAAGCGTAATTAACCGTTTGACGTCGGTGTCGCTGCTGTATTTGACAAAAAAACGACATTAATTTAAACTCATTTTGGATGTAACTAACAGTGAGCCTGTGAGAAAAGCGAGCTCATGCCCACCGCTTTTACAATCGGCTTATTACAATACTATAATCATAGATAATTGGATTTTACATTAAGGTTTGTGTCGTAAGTAATCTCCCCGGCATGTCAGCGATATTAGCAACCGTCAAAACTTTTTCTCCTCAACCTAATATTGGCAGCTGCACGTTACCCCGCCCACATCACCTTTGCTGTCACTCAAAGCCAGAGCGATAACTGTCACACGGCCCGCGCGGTGCATTCGTGGTGCACTTGTCGTGCAGGAATTATGTCAAACAGGTGCAGAAATGAATTAACCTTACTCAGATTTTTTTATTCAACCGAGATTATTTGCATTTTATTTTTTTTATTTTTTATTTTTCTCCGTGCAAAGTTCAGGTAAGTACAAGACGGTGGTTCACAGAAGCTCCCCAGAGGAGGAGAGTTTGATTCCCATGGAAACTGCTAGTCCTGTCTCTTGGTACCTTCTAGAAACGCGCAGTTTACCCGGGAAACCGACAGGAGGAGACATTTCTTTTACTGATATGTAATCCAAGCCACTCTCTCCTCTCTGATCAACCAGACACCAATCGCTATCAATACACTCATACACTGTCATAATCGATCTACATTGATGGGCTAAACATTTAGTTTCATCTCTCTAGTGAGATCTGGGTTGTGTTACATATTTAAGACTATCTAGATTTGTAAAAAAATAATAATATTGATCAAAAATTCAAAGTACAGTTAACTTTCTAAACTTTCCTCCATATATATTTTTGTACTTGCAGAAAATATAATATGTATTGTGTCATTTGTGTAAAGGCAGACGCAGGTGGATTTGGTCTCATTCGCCAAAGATGGATTATAGACAGGTGGAGCAATTTGCAGGGCCGGGCAGTCTGTCACACCACCTGCCCGCACCATGGATGCGTCCTTATACTGACCTGTCATACCGATGCATACCTCCACTGATGTTAACAAAAGGGTTTACGGATAATAGCAGCGACGGGTGGTGGACAATCTTAATGGATCATGTTTCACATTAACATAACATCCCTATGCATACCTTAGATTGTGTCAGAGGTATTGATTCAACTATATGAGGTAGTCTATTATTTGTCCCACACCGCAGCGAAATGGACAGTGCACGCGAAACGAGAGACAAAAGTATGAGAAAAAAAAATGTAATTAAACACAGTGAAGGTATTGTGTGTGTGTGTGTGTGTATATAGTGAAAGACAACAAAAACAAAGAAATACAATCAGAGTAAATGTATTTCACAGATTCTTGATATTGCACTTGAATGAATGAGGAACTTGTCTGTTTTTTTTTTAGTCTGTGCGATATACTGGGAGCAGTAATTTTAGTTAAACCATATATAGGAAGGTTTAACTTTAATTACCAGCACAGTACCCGGGGGGATTGGCGTGGGTGTGACAGCGTAGTGACTCACTGTGCCGGAGCCGATCCACAGACCAATGCACATGACTGTGCACACAGGTCCGCAACATGCCTGCATAACTGCAAAATAAATGCATGAGTACAAGTAAAACTATTGGGTCAGACTTTAGCTGTACGAAAGCGTCCAACATTACTCCTCGTGGCAATGCGTCCCATTTTCTAATCTAAATAATATAATTGTGTAGGCCTTGGTGCATTGCGCTTTAGAGAGACAAGTTGTGCCAGTTTATAGGATATGCACTTTTATTTGTGTGTATGTGTCATCCATGATATAAGCAGCATGTAAAAATAGTAATTCGTCCCCTCACCTTAGATGCCGGAATCACACGACCAACCAATGGAGGAGGAGGAGGCTGAGACCTTCGCCTTCCAGGCTGAGATCGCTCAGCTGATGTCCCTGATCATCAACACCTTTTACTCAAACAAAGAGATCTTCCTCAGGGAGCTTATCTCCAACTCCTCAGATGTAAGTTTGGCATAGTATTAGCCTAAAGCTCTTTCCCTAATCTCATGGTTTGTCCATTGAGCTTGTTTATAAGTTGAAAGTGTTGTTGTGCACTTTGGTTATAACGCATAGTACTATGCTGATCATCAAGGAACTGCAAAAATCCTGAATAATTTAAGAGGGAATTGTTCAAATTTATTTTTTAAACCCCCCCCGTCACCTCAGGCCCTGGACAAAATCCGCTACGAGAGTCTCACTGACCCCAGCAAGCTGGATAATGGCAAAGAGCTTAAGATCGAAGTAATTCCCAACAAAGAGGAACGCACCATAACCTTGATTGACACGGGCATCGGCATGACCAAGGCCGACCTGATCAACAACCTGGGAACCATCGCCAAGTCTGGCACCAAAGCCTTCATGGAGGCCCTGCAGGCTGGAGCCGACATCTCCATGATTGGTCAGTTCGGCGTGGGTTTCTACTCCGCCTACCTCGTGGCTGAGAGGGTGACGGTGATAACCAAGCACAACGATGACGAACAGTACGTCTGGGAATCCTCGGCTGGAGGCTCATTCACAGTAAAAGTGGACAACTGTAAGTATTTTAAAGGCCCTTGTTTGGTTGCTGTTAAACAATTAATTTCATAGATAAAGCGATACCTCTAGGAGAGTTTACTCAAACTCCAACTGATCAATCTTTCACCCACATAGCTGAGCCCATAGGGCGTGGCACCAAAGTGATCCTGCACTTAAAAGAAGACCAGATAGAATACATCGAGGAGCGAAGAATCAAAGAGATTGTGAAAAAGCACTCACAGTTCATTGGCTATCCCATCACTCTGTTTGTAAGTACTCTTTGAAGTTGTTTGATTAATTAATTGACAACAGTTAACCTGAGTAACTAAAGTTATGCAAAAACCATGGCCAAAGACTGAGTCCTTTTTTTTTATTCAGGTGGAGAAAGAACGCGACAAGGAGGTGAGTGACGACGAGGCAGAGGAGGAGGAAGAGAAGGACAAGGATGAAGACGAGGAGAAGGACGAGGACAAGCCTGAGATTGAGGATGTTGGATCGGACGAGGAGCACGACCACGACCATGACAAATGTTCAGACAAAAAGAAGAAGAAGAAGAAGATCAAGGAGAAGTACATTGACCAGGAAGAGCTGAACAAGATGAAACCGCTGTGGACCCGTAACCCGGATGACATCAGCAATGAGGAGTACGGAGAGTTCTACAAGAGTCTGACCAACGACTGGGAGGACCACCTGGCTGTCAAGGTAGGTCTCTTCATCTTTTCTTGGTCCTTATCGGACATGGATGAAAATTGACCCTCCAACTGACCTGATCCACCCTCTTTCTCGTAGCATTTCTCAGTGGAGGGCCAGCTGGAGTTTCGCGCCCTGCTCTTTGTGCCTCGTCGCGCTCCCTTCGACCTCTTTGAGAACAAGAAGAAGAAGAACAACATCAAGCTGTACGTGCGCAGGGTCTTCATCATGGACAACTGTGATGAGGTCATCCCCGAGTACCTCAGTGAGTAACCTAAGTGACTAATCATTCACATACAATTTATTTTAAGATATTTATGGATTTAAGATTATGCAGTTTAATTGTTAGTAAGATTATTTTGTTGTATAATGAATTAAGTTTGTCTGGCTTTGGAAGGCTAAGCAGTCATTTTCTTCTCTATTCAGATTTCATCAAGGGTGTGGTAGACTCTGAAGATCTGCCCCTGAACATCTCTAGAGAGATGCTGCAGCAGAGCAAGATCCTGAAAGTCATCCGTAAGAACCTGGTCAAGAAGTGCCTGGAACTCTTCACCGAACTGGCCGAGGACAAGGAAAACTACAAGAAGTGCTACGAGCAGTTCTCCAAGAATATCAAGGTCGGTGTCCTCGTCTTGCACTGTCCGAGCTGCGGGTGTTCCTAATGTTGTCACGTTCCGACTTTTGGCAGACGGCATGTGTGTGTATGTGTGTGAAACCTTGGTTGGATACTTTGTTCAGCCTGCCAAATGTTATCTGATTTTTTTTTTTTTTAAATTTTATTAGGATAGAGATAATGTTTGCTGAGAGTTCAAAAATTATCTCTGGAATTACAATTACCGATCGCTGTTTGTTCCGCTGAGTTTTGATGCACTGGCCATCTGTCTGATCCTGTGTCCTAATGAAAAGCTGCTTTGAGACTCGCTTGGTGCTCAACACTGTCATCCTCTGTTTAAATGGAAGCGCTCTGGTAGACAATAGTTACACCTTGGAGACTAATACCAGTGCTTTTTACCGGTTTCGCCAAATATCAATGTTTGTATATTTGTAACTATGATAATGTTGCAATGTCTTTTTTTATCAGAATTAAATTAATCTACTGCAACTTCTCCTTCAACTGCGTGTTGCTGACATTCAGTCTCATTTATCTTTCAGCTTGGCATCCACGAGGATTCTCAAAACAAAAAGAGGCTGTCTGAGCTGCTGCGATACTACACCTCGGCTTCTGGGGACGAGGTGGTGTCCTTGAAGGATTATGTCACTCGCATGAAGGACAACCAGAAACACATTTACTACATCACAGGTGAGGATGCCCTCCATTCATGAACTGTTCACGTTTAATTAGAAAGTGTTTTTGAATACGGGACAACGTTGCCCTGTTTTTCAGGTGAGACCAAAGACCAGGTAGCGAACTCTTCCTTCGTGGAGCGCCTTCGCAAAGCCGGCCTCGAGGTCATTTACATGATCGAGCCCATCGACGAGTACTGTGTCCAGCAGCTGAAGGAATTTGAGGGCAAAAACCTGGTCTCGGTGACCAAGGAAGGCCTGGAACTGCCTGAGGATGAGGAAGAGAAGAAGACGCAGGAGGAGAAGAAGGCTCAGTTTGAGAACCTGTGCAAGATCATGAAGGACATCTTGGAGAAGAAGGTGGAGAAGGTGAGAAGATTAGGAAAATTAACGGCTTCACAGCAACCCATGAATCGTTGAATATTTAATGTTGTATAATCCGATGTTGTGCAATTAAGGCAGAACATTATTAATAATATTTTACCTCCATAGGTCACAGTCTCCAACCGCCTGGTCTCTTCCCCCTGCTGCATCGTCACCAGCACTTATGGCTGGACGGCCAACATGGAGAGGATCATGAAGGCCCAAGCTCTGAGGGACAACTCCACCATGGGATACATGGCTGCTAAGAAGCACCTTGAAATCAACCCTGACCACCCCATCGTAGAGACCCTGCGGCAGAAGGCGGAGACCGACAAGAACGACAAGTCCGTGAAGGATCTGGTCATCCTGCTCTTTGAGACCGCCCTGCTTTCTTCAGGATTCACCCTGGATGACCCCCAGACTCACTCCAATCGTATCTATAGAATGATCAAGCTGGGTCTTGGTGAGTATCTGTGTGTTCTGTAAAGCTCCCAAGACATCTTTACCAACACTTCTTGCACATTTCTTAACTACAAATGATTGCAATTAATGTGCAACACGTCTAGCAATAGTGATTAAAAAAAAAAGTAATCCTTCCTTCCTATTTTTTAAGGTATTGATGAAGATGATCTGACACCAGAGGAAGTAGTCTGTGCTCCCACTGAGGACATGCCCCCTCTTGAAGGGGACGATGAAGACACAACCAGGATGGAGGAGGTGGACTAGGCCTGTTTCTACGGCCTGCTGGGGGTTCAGAAGTAGTGTATAAAACTTAAAGTTTAATGTTGTAAATGAGCCTAGGATGACCCCCACCCCCTCAACCTCTTTTGACCAAAATCCTTGTTAGTTCCTCATGCATTTACCATATGCAGTTCAGATTTGTTCCTTTTAGAACGTTCTTTTTTTAAGTTGTCACTTTTTGTAACTTGAGTTGTATCAATGCATTTGTTTTGTATTTATTGACATTCCAATGACATTATTTGTGTTCTTACTGTAACTGTAAATATCAGAATTGATACTGTTATTTCAAATTTTGTGGGACCCAAAAATAAAGGTTAACCGGGTAACAAGTCATGTTTTGTTCAACCTCACTGATACATTTTGAACATGGAGAGGGTGTGAAAACAATGCATAAAGGTAGAAGATGTTATAGCCAACGGCAGCAAATAAGTATAGATTTGGTTTCAATCATGTAAAGCACAGTTATGTGTGTGCATGTGTGTACAAACCTAACCCCATGTGACGTCTTCCTTACGGTCACAAGGGGATTTACAAACAGCCAAGTTCATAAACATATAAATGCATTGCAAATAAGAAAAACACAAAATGGAAGCTATTGCGTGTCCTCAAGGCTTTCAGGTAAAATGACAGGTGCGGTGCGTCGTAAGGCTTCGTGAAATAGGCCATTTGCACAGTGAATTGAGCAGCGATCTCAGGGTTGACTCTACAAATGACTAATGGAAAACCTCACACACGAATGCGTTGAGAGTTTTCAAGGATGTAAACAGTAGCTCCGAAAACAAATGCCACAGTACTGATTTTTTTTCCACACTCCATAATGACATGGAACAACTGAATAAAAAAGCTGCAGAGGCGGAGAATTGTATTCTTTCAAGGCTGTTGCCTCACAGTCTCCCACTAAATCATTCTAATAGGGCAGCAGCAGGTATCTTTGACTTGTCATAAAGGAGGAAAAGCACAGGTGTAACTAATAACCACTAACAAAGGCTCTGCTCTAAGTTTTCATGCTCACTTCTGAGATTTCTTTTGAGTACTCACACTTGTGCTTTGCTCTACTCCAATATGTAAATATATCTTGAGTAAAATGGGCCTAATACAAAGGCATTAACATATTGACAGAGGCAAAAAAAATAAAAAATGGTGGTGTTGGTGGGGGCTTAAAAATGATGAATGAATTCAGAGGGCAATATAGACATTGTAAGAGACAGTTAAATTCCATTAGATGGCAGTAATACAACAAAGAATGTCAGCTGCTATGAACTCTGGCTGCGACCAGTAAAAAGAGGGCTCGACCAAGTGCTTCACATATTTTAAAAAAACTGTGGCATCGGAAGGTTGAGTAAAATAGATTAGCTTAATATGCTTTTTAGAATAAATAGAGAGATCTGAAAATGCCAACAACAAAAAAAACACTCAGGAGGTGCAAAAATGTAATATTAAAATCACAATGTGCACTTAAAATAAAAATAAATCTACATATGTCAGAAGTGACATCCAATATATATATATATATATATATATATATATATATATACATATATATATATATATATACATATATATATATATATATACATATATATATATATATATATACATATATATATATATATATATATACATATATATATATATATATATATATATATATATATATATATACATATATACATATATATATACATATATATATATATATATATATATATATATATATATATATATATATATATATATATACATATATACATACACACACATATATATATACATACATACATACACACACATATATATATATATATATATATATTTTTTTTTTGTTGCCTCTACGTTTTATAGCCATTAATTAAGCCTGCTGTCTCGTGCGGTGTAATGGCTCCCCGTCAACGACAGGGGGCTCTCGCTGACCCGCGACGGCCGGCGTGTCAATTTGTGACGTCAGAGTCAGCTGACCTGCTGGCAGCCAATCACGGGGCGAGGACGGGCTGCACCTCTTCAGCTCGCTGCCCCGAGAGTTGTCAAGGTTTCTGGTTGTGGAGTATCCGACAGGGGAGCAAGGGCGGCAACGGTTATACGATGCCGAATAAAACGAAAAAAGACAAGGTGAGTTTTAGGAGCGAGAGGCGGGCGACTGTGCGAAAATGAGTTTTTATTTATTGATAAACCGGCGTTTATATATATATTTTTAAAAAAAGACATTTAACGCTAATATAGTTGGCCAGTAACCCGTTAACGTTTGCAAAAACCGGCACTCATCACCGGTTAGCCGCTGCTCTGCCAACACCTCTTCTGCTGCGTTGCTATACATATATAGCGCCGGTATGTAGATGCAAGGTTGTGTACTTTGAATGCATCTGCTTATGAGGATTTGTGAGCGTTTTTTTTAAAGTGTTGAGTACTAAATATCGTGCCTGCTAGCTGGAAGCCGGGGTCGTGAGACTTGCTAGTGACTCTGAAGTAACGTTAGCTGGCTAGCAGGAGACTTGCCAGTGTGTTCAACTGGGTGGGCATGCGTGCTATATTTAGCTTTTTGCATGGCGGCATCCTCTGATGGGCTGCTTATGAATGTTGTCCACCCCGACGTCCACTGTTACCCGCTTGCTTATCTCTATTTGACTTGAGTGTGTTAACCCTTTAACCCCCTTTTTTTTTCTCTCAGGAGACCCAAAAGTCTGGTAAAGTGGGCAAAAGTGGAGGACAAGAGAATTCAGAGCATGAGGTAACGTCAGGGATAACCCAGGATACTTCGTTATAGAAGACAACAGGACCTTGTCTTGCACAAGTTAAAATGTCACAAATATTAGAGCTTAAAAATGGTACTGCATTTATCATTTACATAATTGGCCATCAAGCTCACCTTTCAGCATTACCAGTGCCCAATACTGTACTTTGAACATTGTTTACTTGTCATAATATGCTTTAAAATGACAGTTGAATTCAATATTAATATACTTTCCCAATATTTTCGGTGTGCATATTCTGATATTTTGCTAAATGCCGCAAACACGTTGACCGCAGTGTTCTAAATGCATGCCTTCCATACTGTTTTACTAGCACCCATAATCCAGAAGACAGAGAAACTGATTCTACTCAGCCAATCAGAACGGTACAGCCAGCTAGATGAGCGAATCATTAATTTCAGCGAGCAGTGCGTGTCACCTCGTGGGTTCCTATTGTCCTTGACACGAGCAGCATAACATGAGGCGATCGGTAAACCACCTCCAAGGAGACTAAAAAGTCATCGTCATATTTGTATGTCCGTCAGCTACTAAAGAAATTGGGGATTAATGTGGCAAGGAGACTAGTTTCTAATCAACAAATGTGAGCGAATTGCAGGACACGTAATCTTTAATTCTCGAAAACAGAAAAGGAAAACACTATAGTGGATCAGAAGTGAATCGACACCTGTCATAAACTCGTATCAAAAGCTAATCTGCTGATCTACATATTATTCTGTCGTGTATAATAAAAGAGTAATTAAAAAAAAAATGGTCGAACTGGCCTTTGACTTTTGTGCTTGCATCTGGATTGGGTCACATCTGGAAAAGTTAAAGTGATTGCTTCAGCCCACATTACAAACATTGTGTTGGTCTTGCCGTAGCATAGGCATCTGGTGTGGATCATCGCGTCACATTATTGCATTGCATGGTCCTGAACTGCAAAATAATAGGAGGGTGTCCAATGGTACCAGGTGCACAGTAGGGTTTCTCACACTATTCACTTGGTTTTTTTGAAGATAAAATGCATCTGGTAACAATAAAAAAAAACATCACATTTTACATCTTCTCTGCAATCACCATATAAACATAACTGATTTCAACTTCCTTCGTTTTCAAATAACTGGAGGCTTTTTCCAAAACCTTGATGCACTTCTTTTTTTTTTTCATGGCCAGTACGACAGCAGACATCTGTTTGTGCCACAAAGTACAAAGAAAAGTGGTGTCCTCCTCTTTCCTAGACATTTAATATTTATATTGTACGGGCTGTTGACCACCTGTTCGTATTTTAGTGGCTGATGTAATACAGAGTCCAGTTTGTTGTAATGGGAAAATGCACACTATAAGGCTTACAGAAGTTAGCTGCTTTATATTTTGAATCCCATTTAAAAGACAAAAAAATGTCACAAATAATATCCAAAACGTATACTTCTGTTCTTTATCCATTTGACGATTGGTTATGAATAATACAGAAGCATTTTCCCCCCACTGCCGACCTTCTGAATTCTTATTTTTCTGCCTCTTAGCTGTCTCTTGCTTGGAAATACCAACCAATAGCAGCAGACAGGGTTGCTGTTGAGTTTCTGCAGCCATGCGGCAGATCAACCACTGCCCCCGACATTGTGTCAAATTTAAAATTTGCTGGACTGGAAGTCGTGTTGTTACCCGCCGCCGCCCTTCTTTTTGCCTCGTATACTTTGTAACCAGAATAGTTTGAGAAGGGATTCTTTTATATTTGATTTAAAATGCTTCATTTTGTGTCTGTCTGTACCAATCGTATCAGTGAGGAAAGCTTTTAATTAAATAAAATCCTAGTTGGCAGATGTTTCTACTTTGGCTTAATGAACTTACAAGTAGAAGAGTTTAATTCCAATCTTTGTATTACATGAATACATAATCTAGCTCCTAGTAGAGGCCACAGCGCAGCTGTATTGCCTACTTTACTAGACAGCTTGCTCGTGGCCCAGCTCTTAAGCTTCTGCGTTGTAGTGCTGCAGACTGTGACCAACTTGAGCTGGGTCTTAACCGAATTGAATAATTCCCCTGTGACTCAGACTCAGACGTCTCCACAGAGCTGCAATCTGGTGACGTAAGCTCTGTGCCGTCAGGTGTATGTCGATGAATAGATCGCAGCAGGCAGGTGAGACCAGATGTGTGAAATTTGCCACATTCAGGCGATCTCACATCAGGATTATATCCAGCTCCACTAACCCTCTTTTTTTTTTTTTTTTATTTGTCTGAGACACAGCTGGGTGATTTGAGGAAACAAACACACACATTGGTTAAAGCGTCACAGGTTTACGGTCTTGGTTACATAATTAAATACACTGTTGTTAAGTAAATGAAGACATTGTGTATACAATTAAAATGTCCCATCTAGTGCACGGCAGCCAGTCACACATTTTTATCAGATTCCTAAAGTGGTACTTACACCCTCTTTCACACTTTATACTATACTTGTCATGTCAGTGTCACTGATGTGGTTTTTTTTGTCTTCTCTTATTTCAGCAGGGCTCTAACAGGAAGGCCAGCAATAATGTTCCTCCCACCACTCAGCTGCTGAAGGGGAAGCAGCCAGGTTCCCAGACACCTGTCAAAAAGGACAAGAGGCAGAACTCCTCTCGTTTCAGCTTGAGCAACAACAGGGAGCTGCAGAAACTGCCCGCTTTCAAAGGTATTTACTGCGAAAATCCCCCCAAAAATGCTGTCATGTAATCACATAATTAATAAAACACCCTGAGCTCTAGTTGCATGTGAACACATACAAGTGCATATAGTCGAGCTGCTCTTCCAGGCTGGAAGGTTTTGCGCTTGGTTATGAATTTATAGACAATTTGCCTTTTTTTTGTGGGTTAAAATAATGAATTCACGATGTTTTGAAACCTGAATTCAAGCCTCAAGATATCTCCCCAGAAGCCACACACTCGGAGCAGGCAGGTTGATACATCCCTGTGATCTGCACACTGAGAGGTATACAGGCAAACTGTTATTTACTTTCCACACCGAAACATCTATGAACATCCTCTGCTGCATCACCGTCATTGTAATACCGAGCTGAGCATGATGTTACGCAATACATGGAAACAAACAGAGGACGTACATGGCATGGACTTTGCGCTGGATTTAACCCGAGCGTCTATATTTAGTGGTAATCCAGAGATAAAGCTTTAATTCCATGGTCCTTGTGTTTTAGGATGTTGCCAGTGACCCGCAATATCTGCCAGCCATACCACCATTCCTTCTCTATTCCTTTATAAGAGAAATTAAAAAAAAAAAAATCATTGCAGATGCATATTGACGTTTACTTTTTATATCTAATTAAACTCGATACCGGCATAGCACCAGATGGGAAAGCAAGGAGCGGGCATTCGGCCTGCGGGCGTTCTGCCTATGCATGTGTCTGCGCATGCATGAACACACACAACAATGTTGTCCGCGGCCCCTCTCCCCAACCCAATCGTTATGTAACCTGGCGGTGTACTAAAAACAAACCACTGTACATGCATTATAGGTTACTCAGTTCATGTGCAAATAAAAACAAAAATGTCAATAAAGAGATTTCCATTTTGTCACGAAGGGAAATTTGCCCATGAGAGTGGAAATAAAATTGACCGCCAGTCAGTTACTCTGTGGGAGGCGATAAACAGTTCAATGTCTGGGAATTATCAAACCTCAGAGATTATGGTGGAAAAAAAACAATACACAACTGTAATTGGAAAAAAAAAAGTTAAACTCCTTTTTCTAATTTGATTTATTCTTCAGAAAAGAGTGTTTTTGTTTTTCTTTCTCACGCTTGAAGTCACTTACGTACAGCGAGTAAAAGGCAGCGTTCCTCCTCAGCGGGACTTCTCAAAAGTTATTTCTCTCTTTGGACGACTTTGCTGGGAGGCCTGAGCGGAGTTACAATTGGTGACCAGCAGCTGTTGTGTTTATTGTGTGCCATTTGTTCACCACCAGTCAGTCTTGTGTGATTATAACTAATGGACTCACACAATGGAGTTGATTCTACCACAAAATATACCTGTTCCTTAATCTTAGTTAGCCATTACCCTTTGTACTAGGTCACGAAAACCACTAAATGTGACCTAATTTTCTGATAAAGGGAGCTCTTTTTTTCCCACACCCCCAATGGGAGCTTTGATAACATTCTGCAAAACATTATCCCACAGCGGCCCGGTAGATGTTATCGCTCGGTGCTGTCCACACAGGCGCCTTGCTTGGCCTGTTTTCGTCCCATGCATGTTCGCAAACCCCCTGATGGAAACGCACGTCCGATAGCTTACAACACGTCTGCAGCGCTGCAAGGTTGAGGCGAGACCGACAACCCAGACCAGAAGCAGGCCAAAAGCACAAAAAAAGAAAACCCATGAAATTTGTGTTTTGGATGAATCTTCCCGTCTGCAGCTCGGGAACAGGCGATAAATGTGCCGGTTTATTTCTCTCAACGTCAGGTCCAAACATACTTTTATACAACAACAACAACAACAGTTGTTGCCTCTGTGTGTGTTCTCTTTTATGAAAGCAGGCCGTTCTCCTGCACGGAGCATCTGTCTGCAAGCGTTGGTCGCCACCTGCTGGTCAGACGAGTGTTTGAGTCACTATCGTGTTGATTTACTGGAACAAACATTTCTGTTGTTAGGATGCAGAGTGACCCCCCTCACCTCCCCATCTCATATCTTGACCACACAAACAAAAACACTGATTCTAATCTGTTAATTTGTAGTGGTTTTGCAGATGGAGGCATACTGTCCGTGTTAAAGTTTAACATGCCAAGGGACATAAATTAGGGAAAAACAGGGATTATATTTTTGGGCAGCACATTTATTTTTATTCAGTGTAAACCTCCCATTTAGAGGAGAGAGGGAAATATTACAGCTTTTAAATTAAACTGTATCATGAGGAGGACACAGTAAGGATTAGTTTTCTCAGATTGTTGTAAGATTGCTGGTCATTCAGTGTAGTTTGAGAGGCCCAGGGTTTCTTTTAGTATGTGAGGAGATGAGTCTCTGTCTCGTTGTAGCACGATAAGTGACGGGAATATGACACATTTCCTGTGGTTCACCAAAATTTACCTCAGCTGTTTGACATGTCCTCAACCAGCTGAAAAACAAGCGATGAACATGTTGTTTCTACAGTTTATTTGAGGGGATACTAAAGGAAGCAAATCCCTGCGCAACATCAGTTACAGCAGAAGTTACACAACATACTCTTGAAACACACACTGTCTGCAATGTTGAGTGTACTATAGTGTTTGCTTATGTGTCGCCTACACGCTCAACCCATTGGGCAAGAAGGCTTTGTGTGCGTTTTAAACGGCGAGGTAGGAGTTTAGAAACTATATTTTCTTAAACGTTGTGGGCCGGTACTTAAATGCAGGATGCCAAAAGGCAAGCCCTGTTTCAGGGAAGGGTTTCCTGGCTGTACCGCCGCTGCAGGTGGGAAAGGAAAAAAAAACCTCCCACACGTCATGAAGGCAACTTCCTCTTTTTTAAAACCTCTCCCAGAAACACCGAAAAAACCATAATTGATCAGCTGTTGGCGAGATGTTTTTCTCTCACTTTCTTTTAGCTGAGCCTCGCTGTGAAGGTACCACAGAGCAGCTGTAATGAACACGACGTCTCTAATTTGAGAGGACGGGACTTTCCCCTCACTGGGAGCTGCTTTAGGGCAACATTTAAGATCAGCTTCTGTTCTTTTAAAAAAGAGCCTCCGCTGTGTTGATACGTCCGCGTCTCCAAACACAGCCTGAGCCGTAAGCGTTTGTCACAGAGGGACCGTTCGATCAGGAGATCTGTAAATAAACCACTTAACTGTATCTGACCCGCTGCTTATAAATAAAGAATTTGGAACGCAAAGTCACAGTCTCCATCCTATCCGGGACCCGACTCATGATGCCTCACAAGTTCACTCCTCTCGCAAATGTACACGCGCAGGGAAAAACCTCCAGCTCATGAGTGCATGTGCCAGAAGCAGCGTTTCGGGAGAGGAGCTGTGACAAGTGGGTGTGTTTCGCGTTGTCTTGGTCAGAACAGCAGATCTTCTGATGGGGATGTTGCCTCATGACCGAGGAGCAGAAAGAGCCCTTTATACACTTCGACTGGAGCCTGCCGCTGCTGAAATACACCACTGTTGTGTACATTAGGACCAGCCGGACTAGATGTTCTGTCGCTCCGCTAATTTGTGTTTGGAGGCTCAATCGTTACGCTGGGGGAAGGGCATTCCCTTTTTCCTTGTTGTGTTACTAGTTTAAGTATGATATTGATGGCTGAGATTACGGTTTACAGCCAGTGAAGCAGGAGTCAACGTGAGTCAAAGTTTAAATAGCCAGAATAATCATTACAATAAATCAATGATCCCGGGTTACAGACTTCTAGAGTGAGCTCGCTGCGAGTTATGGAGCGTTGATGTTTGCCTCGCATCACTCCCCCCTCCCTTTTATGGGACTATTTGTCCAATCAACTGTTAACTGGCGTTATCTGTGGATCTCAAATCGGGAACATCCAGTTGCACAAGTTGCAGATGCGGGAACCCACAGGGAGGAGCTGTTCCACACGGTTGTGTTACAACGATTGTGCTCTCTGAAAAACCCAGAGACACAATGGTGTCTTTGACTTAAAAATACCCTGCTTTAATTTGTAACTCTGGAGAAGTTTCACAACTCCATTAATTTTATATATATATATATATATATATATATATATATATATATATATATATAGATATATATAGATATATATAGATATATATAGATATATATAGATATATAGATATATATAGATATATATAGATATATAGATATAGATATATAGATAGATGGATAGATAGATCTCTCAAACAAACATTATTACCAACAAATAATGACGTCATTATTTTGGTGTGTAAAAAGAACACTTGTCTATGTTCATGCATATTACACAGAAATGCTAAATGGAGAAAAACTGATGCATGTCATTCACTTGTGTGTAGTTTTATATAAGCTTGACTAACATTGACAATCATGTGGAGTAAAAATCAATACTCAAACTCATTTCAAATGTCGACTGGAGAACGAAGGTTACTATGCTATGCACACGCTTTACATTTTAAACACTACAGCAGATTACTTTTTCATTCGTAGTTTCTCTCTCTCACCAATTATCATGTTTCTTAAATGTGCAAGAGTGCTGCAAACTTTAGCAAATTACAAGCCATGTGATTAATAATGCATGATTTTTATTAAAAGATTCAAAGGACACCCCCTGCTTTGTTCGTTTTTATATATATTATGTATGTGCGTACACGTGTGTGTGCTCACAATCCTCGCAGCATGAACACGCACATACATACACTCATACACACACCACTTTGGGATCGGTGATAGCATGTCATGAAGGTGCAACGGTTGGCTGCACACCGTGACTTGACCTTTCTACCTAATAGAAAGGTCAAGTCATAGTTGCATGATTCTAGAGAGCTGTCAGATGTAGAGACGGATGTGTGTTTGAAGGGCTTGTTGAGTTAGTGAGAACAGTTTCAGTGCGTTTTAACCGCCGCGTGTAGATTTGCCCTTTTTTCCCTGCACAGCTTCGCAGTGCAGGGTTTTGTCCCCCAGAGCTACTGAGACCGACCGAGCGCTGCTCTCTCCGCTCGTGCACATCCTGTGTCGCTCGCATCGAGACTTCCTGCCTTCCTGTGTCACATACACACACCTGGGCTCAGGCTGTGCTCCTTGTGCTCCTGGAGAGCCATCTGTCATGTAAACACACACACACACACACACACACACACACACACACACACACACACACACACAGTCTCTTGTCTTTAACAAATGTCAGCTTCTTGTTGCGGTTTTATTTTGTGGGCAAAAAAAAAAGTTCATGTCTAAACTTGCCCTGCGGCATGCATTCTCAACTCTCGTGGTTTTGTGTGTGCTCGACGTGGGCATTGTTAATTTGTTGTGTCGGTTGGGTGTTGTGTTGTCTGCTGCTTGGCTGTGAATGAGTAATGAGTACAAACAAGCCTACATGTTTGACAGGAATGTGTATTTCCTGGCTGCCTCCTTGTGTCTCAATGCCACAACAAGCTGAACTGATGGCAGATCAGTAGTTTTGGGCTTTGAAACTCTTGACAGACGTAGCTGCTCGCGCTCCAATCACAGCAGCAGACCCACCTCTTCCCCCCTCCTCGGCCCACCAGCCAATCCCAACGCTCATGTTTATTTATACTGACACTCGGCCCATGTGATCGCAGCCAGCCAACCGGGCGGCTGCAGTGGGGGATGACGTCACTAACTAGCTGGTTCCCTCCAGCAGCAGGGGAGCTTCATTTTCTGCTCCGAGTGTTCGTGCTAAAATGGAGGCTGGCTCCTCGCCTTAGCCCCGGCTGCCCTCTCCTCCCCCGTCTCCTGCCTCAGCTCACCGATGTTGGCATGCACTAGAACCGCCAGTGGGATGGTTCTGGATGTACCGACCACCAACGGGCCTTTCCAGCCCGTGGCCCTCATGCATTTTAGAGGTGAGAAGAGGAGATTTTCCTCCTGCTTGCTTGCTGTTCTGTGTTTGTGTTTCAAGGGGGAGATGGTCCAAAAAAAACGTTGTTCCCATTTAGCAACTGCAGTTGCTAATCTGGGTGTTGTAGAAGAAATAATTTGTGTCGGGTGACTTTTTTCTCTTTAAGTTGCTGCAAGAGAGTGAGAGCATTTGTCCCCTTAGCGTTGGTGGCATGTGTGTTTTTGGAAGAGGAAGCAGAGGGGGAGGGGGGGTTGTTTTTACGTCAATGAGGAAGGGTTTTGCCAAGACATTGCATAGCTTAGCTTCAGCCGGGGAGGTGAGAGAGTGAGAAGGAGTGCTACTTTGGAGTCTCCCATCCCCCCATCAAGACTGCTGATGTCATAGGAAGTGAGGTCAAAGCTTGTCGGTGTGTGTGTGCATCTCTGTTGTGTTGTAGATGAGTCTCTGGTGTCGGCTGAAGCACGTGCACGTTGAAATGCTCTCCTTGTTGCTGGATCTCCTGAGTTGCTGTCTGAAAACATACAAACTGTGACCGACAGCCAGTGTTGTTGCAGGGAAAACACAATCTGACGCGATCAATGCTCGTAGTTCTGAATAAGTGTTTTTCTGGAACAAATTCAAGGCAAATATTTGTTCATCTATTTTTCTTAATCCGCCTTTCTCCACGAACGTGTTGGTTTAGCACGCAGCACGTTAACGCACACACATGCGCTGCTATAGCGGTGAGGTGTTTGTGTCATGTTGTGACTTGCGTGGGTGTTAAATGACCTCACGATGTTTAAAAAGCATGGAGGTAAACACAGCCTCGTACTGGCTACAAGCCTTTGCATTTGTAGGCCTGTATTTCTGCATTATCACAGATTAATACACTTGTTAAATAATCAGTTGTTCATTAAATATTCACCAGTAGACATTGTGGGATTTGAGTCCTCGAGAGCAATTTGTGTCCAAGTCCTGGTTTCCTGTGAGCTCGCTGGAGCCTTTAGATGAGCAAAGGTTAGTTGCTCATCCATGCAGAGAGGCCCGTGTGTGATGTCTGCAGCAGCACAGCATGTCTCTTAATATTTTAGGCCTGTTCAGAAACCCCAGTGCTGTTGTGTAACAGGAGCTACTGGACCTCTTGGCACTCAGGGGTTGATGAGATGAGGTTGCTCGTGGGTGGACCCGTGGTCCAGCTCATTAGTAACGGGCACCTACCGCTCGGGTACGGATGAATTAAACCTTAATATCACCTCTTAAACTTTGGACACGAACAGATGATCTACAATACCTTTTTTTTTTTTAAAAAGACTTATATTAACACTAAGCTTCGGTGATGATTAAAATTAAACTTTGTTCATTGATTCGTTCTTGTTTTTACATCAATATAAAGAGATTCGTTTTCATTTTGACATGGATGTCATGTATTTTCCTGTTTGTGTGTCAAAACATGTCCTAAAAGTTGTTTTTTTTGTTGCATGTATCTGCTAGAGAGGGAGCAGGGAAACAGTACAGCAACACACAGAAAGTTAGATTACCTTTTTGGCAGCAGCTCCACAGTCTAAAGTTGCAGCTCGTTGGAACGGAAGACCGAACAAAAGAATATACTCGGCCGTGCCTTTTACCTAAACACCTTGTCGAAACATAAAACGGATCTGGGGGTTCTCCAGGAATGTGGTGCGGCCAAAGCTCAGGAGGGGTGAAGCAAATCGCCAGCTGTTTGACCTTTTTTGATGCGGTCGATTAGACCCTGTTTGTAGCCAGCAGTACTGATGGAGGGAATGAAGTATGATGTTACTGCAAAGCTACTTCCAGCCTTGTCACTATTCTACACTGTCTGAATATAGACGGAGAAATGTTTTGTAACCAGTTGGCTGGACGTGTCGTTCCGAGGTAGCTCGCCGCACAAAACCCTAAAGGCCGAAGTGTAAATGTGTTTTTTTTCATGTGGACAGAATAAAACATGCCATTCACACGTGGAGGTCTATGGAGAGTCTCCCTGTTGGTGCTGCCGGTCCCAGGATCAGGGTCCAGGGTGTGTGGGAGTCGTGTGCACAACCTCCAGCACTGGATCTCATATAGTTTACTTATCGCACCACTGTCAAGTAATTAGATTTACGTGTTAGTCAAGTATCACCTCTGATGTTGGAAGCAGTGCCGGCTGCTTCCTCACAATCAATGGATACAAAATGTTACACGTAAAGCCATTTACTTTTTCCGACGAACGCACCTGAAGTCCTACACGTGATTATTATGAGTTGAGTTATGCATGTGCCAGTTGCGTATCCGTTTCCTGTTTCCTGGCTGTGCGAAAATAAATAGTTGTCTTTTTTTTAAGCTCATATAGAATGAGGTTGCAGGTTGTTTGTTTTTTTTCTCTTTCCCTCTGTGTTATTTGTGCTTGCGGTGAACACGTGCATGTTCTGCTGTGTGTTGTGCTAACAAGAAGTTGCACGCTTTCAATTAACATAACCGCTCCGGCTCTGCATGTGAGGTTACAGTCGTTTAACTTAAGGCACGCACGAGCTAATCTGTGTCATATGTTGTGTATGTTCTGATACAACCAACCGGATTGGGTTTGTCTGAGGCAGATTAATAAGGGCAGTTGCTTTATTACCTTTCCTTTTATTAATGATTTCTCGCTCCATGTGCTTCTTTTTTTTGTCAGAAGGATGTTAGCGTTACCTTTTGCTCTCAAAGTCCCACTATCTTTAAATCTTTTGCCACAGTTTCTTCACAGCAACACCTCTGCTGTTGACCTTTTTATTCTATTCGGTGTCACAGAAAGGCGTCGGGCATCCTGTTGACTCCCGGCTATTCTCTGTGTGTTTTACGAGGGTCCGTTCGGCGGACGCGTCGCTCGGTCGCAGCTGACGGGGCTCAACAAATCGGCAGCGTATGATTCCACTGCGGCGGCGGCTGCCCGCATGCATCCTCCATTAGCAACACTCGCTCACCTCCCCTGGTCCAAAGTCCCGTCTCCCTCTGTGGTCACCATGGTGGCGTACAGTACACATGCAGATTGTTAACGTGGGAGACCGACTCATAAATCACGGGCTGTGATGAAAACACTAACGCTGCCCCATGGGTCAGTTTTATGAGGTGACATTTTGCTTCAAGTCACTAATCCCCCCGCCCCCACTTCCCAGTGTTGGACGAAAATAAACGGGCAACCATTGAGCTTCTTTTTGGGGTTCAGGGTATTTTTGTGGTTTGGGAATCGGACCAACGGAGGCTGAAGGACATGTAGTCGTCTCTCTGCCCGCTTCTTTTCCAGGAGGCTACTGACATTTTCTCAGCAGAGCAAAAAATAGTTATTCCCTTATTGAAAGCGGCATTCCCCTTTTGAAGCATGTTCACCATGAAAGAATTCATCAGAATCGCCTTTTTTTGGATGTGTGTGTTTACACATGCATTGAATTTGCCTCCTCGTTGTTCATATATACATATTATATACAATAAACAAACCTTGGCTACTGAGGTGCTTTCCTCTCTGCATTTGATCCGGCCGACGCGCTTTTGCTGTGCCTCGATCACCTCGCGTTCCTTTGATTGTTTCAATGATCCACGGACAGGTTGTGTGGTATGTTATGTGTTGTATTCTCTTTAAAGCCGTGGCACAACATTGATACGATCCCTAAATGCCTACAATTAATCCAATGTTGCTTGAAACAGTCAAAACCCTTCGTCCTTTCCGGCGTCCAACGCCTGCTGTCAATCATGTTCTAACTGCATGTATACACAATCACAGGAAGACAGAACAGCGCCACCCAGTGTCCATATTCAGTCATAGTGTGATCCCATTTGGCTTGTACAGACATTAAGGAGTGCAGATGGAGGTGTCTGATGTATTTGTTTACCAGTGGAAAGACTTGCTTTGTGTAAAACGCAGACTGAATATTGTATTGTCAGTAACACTTGATCCATGACTGTGTTACTGAGCACATATAACGGCTGTTTACAAATCCCTGCGGTGGTTGCCGGCACGTTATTTCACTTGCTTATGAGCAGCTACATGGCCTCTTTCCTTATGCGTCTGGAATATATCTGGTGTACGAGTTGGGAAAGCCCTCGGGTCCTCTGGGAGCAGACTTGTAGCGCTTCCAAAGTGCAGAAAGGAAATCCTCAGGGATTCTGCATTTAGCTCCCGCGCCCCTAAGCTCCTGCTTCAACCCCAGACTCTTCAGAAGGGGGGTGTTGCTCAAAGCCTTTATGTTTCAACATTAGCTCAAAACATACCTTTTTTTTGACACAACATTGATGTAATTATTATGACTTATTCTCTTATTTTATACTAATGTTCATTTGATTGCACGTTACGTTGAGTAGAAGCGATGTGGATGATTCATGAGAGTCGGTGGCAGCTGCTGTTCGGTGATAATAGATGCACGCTGGCAGAATGGAGATTGGCTCATTGACACGGGGTGTGGAGTAGCTACAAAAACGTGCAGTGGTTTATGAACAGCAAGTTAACGATCGCACAGAGACGGGGGAGTGGCTCAATATTCCTGCGAGCCTGTGCATCATTGATGGAGTGGATGACGGTGTCTTTTAAGGCTGAATTATTGATTCACCAAGTCCTTAAAAGGGGGTCTTCTCTACATGTCACCACGTGAACTCCAGTCGCTAAATGAAGCCACGCTGAACCTGAACGACTCAGAAAAGGACGTCTTCATCCGTACAATCAATAACACACTGAGTGCAACCTTGATTTCTAGAAGAAAACTCGCCTCCGCGGTTGAGCAGGGAATCAGAAAACGCAGTGAAACCCTTGATGTGTTGAAGTTAATGGAGGTCAGGGTTAACGGCGAAACTATTTGAAAGCATCGGCTTACAAACTCCCACGACTCGTGCGGTTTAATCCAAGTCGCGCTTATTCAGTTGTATGCTCAGTACCTCCCAAACGCATGTATTCTCACCCAAATCATACGATTTTTAAAACACTTCCTCCACTGAACGCACACACAAAACAGTAATGGTCCATTTACTTTATTTACTTCCGTTTGTCCTCCATTCTCCGTTCACAGTAGAGACATGCGACAAGAATAAGTAAATCATTTTCATACAAATGGTCATATTGTGGGCGAAGTATTCCTTTTTAAAGCTTTTGCGTTTGACTGTGAGAAAGGGAGAGAGACGGGGGGTTTGTGGGGAGGAAGCAGAACAATGAATTCTTGCAACGAACGAAGCTTCGAAGCTCACAAGTCGATACCTCCACATGTGGGAAAGCAATCAACACGGAGCACTTTTGCATTGTTCAGAAAAGAGACGCTGCAGCTTCATGCATAGAGTTTTCCTTAAAAAAAAAAAAAAACTTTTACAGGGTTCTTACGGTCATAGAAAAGTCCTTAAAAGAAGTAGAATCCCCAAAGTTTTGGAAAAGTCATGTTATTTTTATGTGTTCATGACGTTCATTTTCGTTGAGTTTGAAATAATGAATATGCGTTTAAAAGAAAGAGACTCAAAATACAAGCCGGCATACATACAGGCATCTATAAATGTTTATTCTTTTAATCAAACTATTGTCTCTCATTCATTTGTGCTTTGAATCCTCATTGTTAGTTTAAATACTACATTTTATCACTTTTTTATGTTCACACTGAGATTTCACAAGTTTGGTCATGGAAATATGGTTTAAAGTCATGGAAAAGTCATGGAAATGTGGTTAAAAGTCATGGAAATCCACCGGTCAGAATGCTTTTATGTCTATTTTCCCTTATCCCCTCATCTAGTTTTGGATTACTTTCGTCAGGCATCTGACTCGTACAGTGTCAACACTTTATCCATGATGATAAGAGATTAAAATATAATAGTTAAATAGAGATTGTTGGGCAAACTTTGTGACTGCTGCATGTTTTGTCCGTGACGGCGTCGCTGGTGTGAGGGACCAGTGTTTCACATCCAGTGTTAAATATCCTGGAACGATCGTTCTGTTCTTTTCCTGTTAAAGCCGAGATCTTGTCACACACACACAATGGAAGATCTGTCTCATTCCCGCTCTCCTTCCATGTCCCCGTCCTCTAGATGTTCCCCCCGCTGACCAGGAGAAGCTGTTCATCCAGAAGCTGCGGCAGTGCTGCGTCCTCTTCGACTTCCTCTCGGACCCGCTGAGCGACCTGAAATGGAAGGAGGTCAAGCGGGCCGCGATCAGCGAGATGGTGGAGTACATCACCCACAACAGGAACGTCATCACCGAACCCATCTACCCGGAGGTGGTTCACATGGTGGGCTTTTGGCATTTTATTCACATGAATCAAACAGTCGCGCTCAGTGTGACAGGATGCTCGAGGTTTCAGCTTTCTCAGTGTACATTATTCAACTCCAGATTTAAAAAAAAGAAAGAAAAGCAGACGCTTTTTTTGTCGCAGGCTTGATGAAGAATGTGGTATTTTCATTTCCTTCGCAGTGTGGCCTCCCCTGTGCTGATGCAGGAGGGATGTTGTTTTTAAGCTCCTGTTGCAGGCTTGTGAGTTCCAGATTAGTGAGACTATTGTTGTGAAGTTGATCTAAAGGAGCTCTTTAGCGCAGATGTGGCATTCACTACTTGCTGTATTTCCTTTTGGCTGTCTGGTTACATTTTATAATCGGCCATAGCGATATAAGTTTTTTCCAGTAATATCTTTATATTCATATAATCTTATTTTAAGATTCAGTGGAAGTTATTTTGTGGTGAGGATCTTTTTAAAGCGCAAAGCCACAGGTTTCCTTCTTTCATCTCCTTCCTGTTATTCATTAAAAACGCTAATCGCATCATCGCTGACGGAGGCCCCTTTGTATTTTAAATTGCTAAATCAGCAGCCATAATCACCTGTGATGGACCACACGGGCCTACCTCACCTAATACCTGGTAATGTAAGACTGCAGCTGGCGTAAACACCCCCGGATCAGACGGGTCCATAGATCACGTGATCAGGTTTAACAATGGCAGTGTGTTGCTGAGGGAGGAAGCGTTTGTCTTTCTTTGTCTGTGAAGTCCGATGATACATTTTAGTGAATAAGGCTCCGCTGTACATCACGAAAAAACAAGCATGTGACCACGAAGAGCCGCGTGACTCTGTTGAATGAAGCCGCTGCTTTCAACTGCGACGTGTTAACCCAGATCTTTTCACGGCCTTGATATGGACTTTTATTTCCGTCGACGGCCCTGCAAGCAGTACGGACTTGTTTCAGACACATTTTAGTCTCTATATTGGTTCCCCCCGCCCTACAGCGTCATATGAAACTCTCAGGAGCATCGCTGACCTCAGTTTGAACCAAAAGATCTTTTGACACACTTTTAACTTTTGTCCTCTCGCGCTCATTGGTCCGGCATTAAGTGACCCATTTATTTAGCTTCCCCTCAAGTGGTCACTTTGTGGTGTTTGTCTAAAGATGGCCAGGAAAGTTAACCCATATGCGGTCACTAAACCCCTGAATCCTCTGCCGGTCGTCAATGAGCCGCTACTGTATATTTATTAGACGTCTGAGGTCGTGGCCTGCATGTGTTCACGGTGCCAGGTTTTGCGTTTTCCCAAGCCAGATTTAAAAAAAAAAAAAGAAGCCTTTTCATTTGAATCAAAGCAACAGCCTCAATGCCGCACGGTAAGCTGCCGACCATCAAGGTGCAAATTCACCCTCGTCCTTCCTCGCCGTGGCTTTCATTTGATCAGCGCTGCAGAAAATGCAACACCGCTTCCAAATCTGCATGAAAATATACCCTTATACCTCACGGGCCCTCTTCCCCATCGCCCTCTTAAGGGGCTCTTTGAAGTCCAGCGACGGCTTTCATCATCAAAGCACGGACGCGACGAACTCCTTCAAGCCTGTGTTCGCATGTTAAAGGCCGCACACGGTATTTCCTCCAAAAGCCTTGTTCTCTCCGGGCATGTGTGGTGCCTCCGTGTTCGCGCTGGGGAACAATATTTTGGCAGGCCTCGGGGTGACATGACTTCGGTTGTTCCATTAGTCTCGTTCTCTGGGGGGCGGTGGGGAGAAAGGGTTTCTGCAGAGAACATAAACACGATGGCGAGCGAGTGCGTTTTTGACCTCTGGTCGACTGCACTCTGGAGGGACCAGGGCTAAGTGCGCCTGTCTTGAAAGCGAGTCGACTCGGAAGGAAAACAGATTGATGCTTTTCCAGTTTGGGGAATAGCGATGCCGGTGAAACGCGCTGCTTATCCGAGATGAGCCCAAGAGGGGATATTCCACTGTCGATACACGTCAGTCTTTGTCATGAAAATACAACTTTTGAAAGGCAGATTTTGACGATGGATACGTACATTTTATTTGCAGTGTCTTTTATTCGTAGTTTGCAATGGCTACATATCATGATTGTACCAATGTTACATCTTTAAACGGCTATTTTCTACTATGATTTGTGCATGAAAATAGCCAAAACATCTCACTGTTTCAGTTCATTGTTGCAAAGATGTTCCAAACAGGCTCGTTGTCCTCTTTAGTCGTCAGCGGTCAACACTTCGCCTTAGTTATTCACTTGGACTTGATGTTGAGCTGATTTTACAATTTGGTGGTCGACACTCTGCCCATAACTCAAGAATTCAAATGCCAATTACAACAACTTCACACTGATGACTAACGGGATAAAACTAGAAGTGATTTATGTCCTTTTTGAAGTGACTTGGATGTAAACTGCAACTTGACTGGTCGGCCTAAGCGTTCAGCCGCGAGGCGGTAATTATAGTTTATGTGAGCCAAAACTCAACTGGAACAAAACTGTATTTCACTTGATTTATGACTCTTTTATTGATTTTGACTTTCTTTCATAGGCTTTGATTTATCGATGTGATGTCTGATATCTGGCTCATGCACTGCTTCTTGATCTGCATGTTAATTTCCATTTTCCATTGTGCGACTCTGTTTTACTGTTAGTTTGTGTATTGCATTGATAAATGAACTGAATCAGCATTTGCTATCTGTATCGCTAGTTGCAACATGCTAACATGCTAACATATCATATCATAAACGTGTTGCTTGAGTCTTCTTCTCTCTCTCTCCACAGTTTACTGTGAATATGTTCAGGACGTTGCCGCCGTCATCAAACCCCACGGGCGCCGAGTTCGACCCGGAGGAAGATGAGCCCACGCTCGAGGCTGCGTGGCCACATCTACAGGTACACACACACACACACACACACATACACACACAAATATACCAACACGCACATACATACATGAATACAAATATACATACACACACACAAAAATACAAACAAATATATCAACACACACACACACACACAAATATACCAACGCATACATGCATGCACTCGTACATACATACACACAAATATACCAACACACATATACAAACACATACATACATACATACATACATACATACATACATACATACATACATACATACATACATACATACATACATACATACATTTATACATATACAAATATACCAACAAATACACAAAATCATACAAATTCACGCCCAGACAAACACACAGAAAAACACACATATAGAGAAATACACACACACACACACACACACACACACACACACGCACGCATCTCTAGACTCGTCTGAATGAATCTTCTCAGCGTTACCTCACCGCGTCGTAACCTCGTCTCTTCGCTCCGCAGCTCGTCTATGAATTCTTCCTGCGGTTCTTGGAGTCACCGGACTTTCAACCAAACACAGCCAAAAAATATATTGACCAGAAGTTTGTAATGCAGGTGAGCACACAACGCGACACTGTGTGTACTTTCATGATGCTCGAGTGTGTTTCTCTCTCTCTCTCTTTCACATGTGCATTTGCTGTTCAGCTGAAGTTCTCTCTTCTTGTTGTGCAGCTCTTGGACCTGTTTGACAGTGAAGACCCCAGAGAGAGAGATTTTTTAAAGACCACTCTTCACCGCATCTACGGCAAGTTCCTGGGCCTGCGAGCGTACATTAGGAAACACATTAATAACATATTTTATAGGTGAGTGAGGTCTACATTAGTGACGCTTTGTTTGTAAGTAACAGAGTGCGTTTTGTTTAAATGTGCCGCTGTGATTTATCGCCATGTTGCTGTTGTTCCAGGTTCATTTATGAGACTGAACATCATAATGGAATAGCAGAATTACTGGAAATATTAGGCAGGTAAGAAACCTTCGGCAGGTGCATCCATACAACGTCTCTCACAGTCACGCTTCAGGATGTGGTTTGTCAAATGGTCGAATTCATATTGACGCCGGCGGGTTTTGTTTTATCTCTTTAGCGTCTTGAGTCCAACCGCAGCTCTTATGTTCCTCATGATCAACTTTCTCTTCACAGCATAATCAATGGTTTTGCATTACCGTTGAAAGAAGAGCATAAGATATTCCTGCTGAAGGTTCTGCTGCCTTTGCACAAAGTCAAGTCTCTTAGTGTATATCACCCACAGGTAACCACTTCATCTTACATATTATATATTAATGCTTATCTCTGCCATAAGCAACCCCTTCTTACAACAATATGATGCTTTCTGTCTCCTGTAGCTGGCTTACTGTGTGGTCCAGTTCTTGGAGAAGGATAGCACCCTCACAGAACCGGTAAGATGTCATTAATTAATGTGATATTGTGATTCGTCCGGTCCTCATGTGGCTGGTTGTATTATTCTGAATCCGAGTAAAGAGCCTCTGAAATGTATTTGAACTCTTCTGATAAACAACGAGGGCCTGAAGAGAGGAAGCTGGAGCCGTGTCCTTGGTGTAAGCCTCTGGATTCCAGTACAAGAGATGGGAAAACAAACTTAATCTGATTCTAGTGGATTCAAAAGCCTCAGTTCCAGACAACAAACACAATGATATACACACACAATGATATACAAACACAATAATACACACACAATGATATACAGATATAGATGTCTGTGTTTTTTTTTCTCTAAACATGTTTCCATTGATCTTTTTTAATCTTCTTCTTTGCATCCTTCTTCTTCTTCTTCTTCTTCTTTGCATCCTTCTTCTTCTTCTTCTTCTTCTTCTTCTTTGCATTCTTCTTCTTCTCCTCCTCTTCCTCCTCCTCCTCCTCCTCTAACGTTGTGGTCCCTGTCTTCAGACGGTCATGGCTTTGTTAAAGTATTGGCCTAAGACCCACAGTCCAAAAGAGGTGATGTTCCTCAACGAGCTGGAGGAGATCCTGGACGTCATCGAGCCTTCAGAGTTCGTCAAAGTCATGGAGCCTCTCTTCAGGCAGCTGGCCAAGTGTGTGTCCAGCCCGCACTTTCAGGTCTGACATTCATGGTGGTTTTAATCCAGCTTGTAATCCCACAGCTAATCTGGACACGCTTTCTTTTACTATCCGTCTACCAAAGTAAACCCCCGGTATGCTGTGTGTTCTCAGGTGGCAGAACGAGCTCTGTACTACTGGAACAACGAGTACATCATGAGCCTCATCAGTGACAACGCCGCCAAGATCCTGCCCATCATGTTCCCATCGCTGTACCGCAACTCCAAGACCCACTGGAACAAGTGAGTCACTCACTCAGCAGGCTTTCCATCGAGTCCACGTCTCAGCGCCGCTGCCGGATTATCTTAATTGTGGTGATCCTGAAGGCCTTTGCATGAACATGTCAAATACTCCGAGCTAGCAGCGACGCAGACTTGCAATAGTTGCAATTAGTAGCATTTTTTTTTTCTTCCTCCAAAGTTTTCGAATAGATTTGCACAAACAGAGGACCAACTACCGGGACCCTAGTGACCCGGAGCGTTGTGTCTGTGCAGCTTCTGTCAGAAATGTTATTGAATCTCCTTTTAGCAAAATGCTGCAAGTGACGATGAGTTGAAAGGAGGAAACGGATCTGCCTTTGTCGAGATTTAAAGGAGCATTGAAGTTCAGACAAAGAAGCCTCCATGTTGTTCTACATTATAGTGTACACACAACCTCTCTTATTCACGATGCAGAAGCTCAAATAGGTCGATTTAGCTCCCCGAAATATATATATTTGCGTTCTTTGTAAATAGGACAGTTTATATAATTGTTTTTTACTCTTAAAAAAGGTCGCCCCCTGATGTGTAAAGGCCTTTAGTACATAAATAAAGTGACCCCGTGGTAATAATAATAATAGTACATTTTATTTGTGTAGCGCTTTAATAGGTACTGAAGGCTCTTTGTGTCTCTGCAGGACGATCCACGGGCTGATCTACAACGCTCTGAAGCTCTTCATGGAGATGAACCAGAAGCTGTTTGACGACTGCACGCAGCAGTTCAGGGCGGAGAAAAGCAAGTAAGTCACGAGCGAAGACGTCCCGTCTGAACCTCTCGAGCAGCTCCGGCTTTCTTGGCCTTTTTTTAAAAAAATTTTTAAAAAAATCATGGGAGCGTCGTTAGAAATGGAAAGAATGACGCAGCAGGTAAGTCAAGTAAATTCTTCTTTTTTTTTTTAATCTAATGATTCTGTTTTTGTCGCAGAGAGAAAGCCAAATGGAAAGAGAGAGAAGAAGCGTGGCTGAAGATAGAGAACCTTGCAAAGTCAAACCCACAGGTGTGTAAACAAACCTTTCAAACGATGTTCATCTACTTAGGGCAGCACCACATGTCTTATATATTTATTTAGATTTTTTTTTAACATTTTTTTTCATGAACAAACTCAATTTCAATAAACGGTGAATCGGATTAAATGGGTTGACCTTTCTTTAATGAACACGACGCGTCGGTGCCTCGAGCGGGAGAGCGAACCCCACACAGGGAAGCCTTTGCTTCTGAAAGGCTAAACGCTAACATGAATACTGGAGGAGACTCTTCTGTGAAACGCTCTCTGCGTAGTCTCACAGCAGAGCAGGGCGGTCTGGGTAAAGGAGGAAAACTGATGCGTTTCCGTTCGTCCTCCTCTCCTTGTGCAGTTTCTGGGTTACGTCGACTCGATAGGCTCAGGCTGTCCGATGGACATGGAGACGGACGGGCCGCTGCTAGACGACGCCACGCTAAAGAGAGCGGTAGCGGAGGAAGCCACACAGGTCAGGACTGCAGTGTAGTGTAGAGAGGAGGAGGAGGAGGAGCGGCTCATGGCCTCAGGAGACCTCATTCTGGGTCAATTTTGTCGCTGGAACTTAAATGTGATTAGACACTAAGTTAAATGAATTGTGTGTCCGGCCTCAGCCATTTGCACAATGCTAGATATTTAAACTTTTCATATTGCATCTTGCTCATGTGGCCACTTCCTGTGAGTGTCTGCTCTTCATACACGATTTTGTTTTGGACCTTTTTTTAAAAAAAATAAATAAAAATTGTGTTGACATTTCTGTTCTTGTCGAACGGAGGACAGCAGGTTTGTTTCAGACGTAGACTTCTCCGTTCACTTCTTTTACAGCCTGGATCTGGATGTCACTGATCTCTGTCCCCGCTTGTCTCCACTGTGTCCAGATCCTGAAAGATCAGCGCAGAGAGCGCCCGCTGATGAGGAGGAAATCGGAGCTCCCGAGGGACATCTGCACCGTCACGGCCTTGGAGTTGCACCGGAGAGCCGACGAAATGTTGACGACGCACGACGGCCATTAAGAGACCACACACACACCCCCCTCCCCCAATCCACCTCACACCCCTCTCCAAATCAACCATTAAAAACCAGCAGCAGCATCCGCAGAGGAACCACAGGCCGCCTCCGAGGCCAGCACAACAACAACAACAACAACAACAACAACAGAACTCTGGTCTCTCAGTCCAGCACAACACAGACCTGATCGGTCTCAGCTCCACCTGACGCAGAAAATGTCTAAAGCCGCAACGTCTAAGCTTCGTTTGGCTTTTTCGGGACAAACGGTGCTCAACTCCTACCAACATCTCCACACACACACACACACACACACACACACACACACACACACACACACACACACACACACACACCCCCCTCTTTTATCCACCTGGTTGTGGCCCAGCAGTAACGTCTGTGGTGCCGGACTGGAACTCCCCTCCTCACCTCCGAGAGACTGTAGTGTCGTTTTTCTCTCTTCTTCCTCCCTCGTTTTTTTTTTTTTCTTCTTCTTCTTCTTCCTCTTCTCCCGTCCTCTCGACTCGTTGTGTTTCTTCGGGGTGCTGTGCTGCCCCCTTCTGGTCATTTCTCTCAGGTGTTCTTTTTCTGTGTGTGTGTGTGTGTGTGTGTGTGTGTGTGTGTGTGTGTGTGTGTGTGTGTGTGTGTGTGTGTGTGTGAGCTGTCTTCTTCTTCTTCTTCTCGCCTCTTCTTTTATAGATGTCAGGTGCTTGTACAAAACATACGAGCCTTGTTCGTTTGAGGGGGAAAAAAAACACACACAACAAAAAAAACAACCTTCATCAGTTGATGAGAAAACGTCAGTTTGTTTCTATATTATATTTAATATTAACTATTATTACCATAACATTTAAACTAGACGGCTGTTTATATTTTATTTTTTCCTACATAGTATATTAGGAGTAAAAACACACGTCTTTATCTGTGCAACTGCTCCGTTTTGGAGCTTGCTATTTTTTTTCTTTCTTTCTTTCCATCAGCTGTGAAGATTCATTGACCGTTCAGTCCCTCAGGGCGGGGTCACGTGGGGCCGACCGGCAGCGCGGCTCGGGATTAACGGTCAAACTGTGCCGGCCGGCCGGAGGATCAGCAGATCTTTGCTCGAGTTTGGTGCCAACGATCTTCATTTTAGTTCATCCGTTAAAACAACAAAAAAAAAACAATCTTTTCGACCATTGCGTAGGCAATATGTGAATGCAGGTTTTCTGTCTGTGTGTGTGTGCGCGCGTGGCTCATAAGTTTTATTCACACCAGCGGATCCATTTCCATCGGGTTCCCGGTATGTTTTTTGGTTTTGCTTGTTTGCTACGCGGTCGTCAGCATTCAGTACGAGTCGCCGTCGCAGTCGCTCGACAAAATGTCACAGAAGTCGTTGGGGTTGTGGGCAGAAGCCGCGCTGACGGGAGGGGGGGGATCTACTTTTTCTACTCTTCTCAAGCAAGACCCCCCTTTTGTTTATAAAACACTTGTCGGAGACCAGACCGCTTCCGTAGGCGAAGGGATGTTTCGGTTCACAGAGGTCAAACACGAGCCTTTCTTTTCACAGTGCCTTTTATAGTCGAAGGGGAAATTTGCTCTCAACCGAGAATTGAGTAGCAGCAACTTCAACTAAAATGCCGGATGAAATAAATCAATCAATCGCAACCATTAGTTTCCAGAAAAGAAAAGAAAGACCGTTTCTAAGTCCGTGCTCGGCACACCTCCAGCCGCTCGGACTCCCGTCACATGCCTTGATGAAGCTAGAGAGATGGAGAGAGGGAGAGAGAGAGGGAGGAGTGGTCGCCCAAAGCCACTTCAGCGATGAAGCACTTCCTGATAAAACTTGAAAAGAAAATAGAAACACAACCGACAAACGAAACGAGTGAAGAAATTAAAATCCGTGATGCTGTGTGTGTGTTTGTGTGTGTGTGCGAGTGTGAGTGAGAGGGTTGTCACAGAGCCGGCCTCCACGGGAGAGGAAACCACCTCCAGTCGTGACTTTTCCCCCCACCTGCCCGCCACACTGTCCCATCATTCATTGATTCGTACCATTGTTTGACCCCCTCTGCCCAGACCTGCACACTGGCTGTAACCCCCTCCTCCTCCTCCTCCTCTTCCTCTTCTTCAGTAAATACCTGCTACCCTGTCTGGACATCTGTTTGATCTGCTTCTGGATGCTTGCAAGCTCTTTTTGTTTCTTTCTTTTTTTTGTATTCTTCCTTTTTGCCTGCAGAACCTCTCGTCAGTGTTTTTCCGACTGAATGTGCAAATTGTAAATATCACAGCCAGGCTGTTCACGTTAGTCTTGGACAACAACAGTCACTTAAAAGGTTTTTTTCTCCCCCCCCACCACCACAAAAACCTCGGTTCAGAAGTGGTCTCCATCCCTCCGGCGAGCTGTCAGCCGGTGGCCGTCGTTCTTCTCCGAGACGGCGTTAATATTGGCTTCTTTGGAGCTCTTCATTTTACATGTTTTTCTTTTTCGTTCAAAAAAAAAAAAAAAAAAAGAGAATGAAGTGTCCTTTAGTATAATGTCTCGTACTAAACGGCTTCATCTATTGTACATATGATGTACTTTCATGTTCTGTCATGACGCTGATTAAATGGTAGGTTTCATATTTTGTACCAAACACAGAGGTCATTTCCGACTGAAGCTCCGACTTCACCACGTGACCATTTACATCTAGCAGCTGGATAGAAGTTGGGTAGTTTTTTATCTATTTGTAATCCAACATCTTTTTCCGTTTTTTTTTTTTCACCTGCAGACGTGTTGAGACTCTACATACATGAACTTTTTGTGTGCTTTTATCCAAATTTCCAGTGGTGTACATCTATCTATATACAGCAAATAAAGAGAACATGTGAGTTTTATATTTTCATCCTAAAAAAAAAAAAAAAAAATGAAGAAAAAAAGATCTGTGAGTCATCATTGGTTAAATTCCTTCCTTCCTTCCTTGCAGCCTACCTTCCTTGCAACCTTACAACCAGGCGGTTCTACGTCAGAGGAGAGGTGGAGAAATTAAACTCAGCTTCGTCATCCTCACGTTTACCCGTGATGTAAGAGCGGGAACTAAACGAGAGAATATAACTTATTGGAATCGTGTAAACGCTGGAAATTCATAATATAAATATAAATATGATACGTTGAATGAAAGAACCAAAAAAACATCTTTTAATCCTCAAAATCCATTGTTTTAAATCCGTTGCGATTCATTTTAAATGTGATCCTCTGCCGCCACCTGGTGGCCAGACAGATGAACAGTCGACATCCTTCAGCCTGATGAGTCATCTCCAGGCTTCTCATAAATATATCTGATCACTGCGGTGTTCACTTGCACTATAATTATTTTAGTGAATCACACTCCAAGGTGTTCATGCATGGACTACAGTCCATCCACCTCGCAGTGGAGTTTACACTTAGACACAAATACACGGTCAGATAATCACAGCCTCAAATCTTCATTTGTTTTCCTATGAAGCTAATTTAATATGAAATATGTACTGGAACATGTATTGGAATAAGCATGGTTGCATTTTCTCTTAATACTTTGACATGTTTTATGTGTCTAATTTGGTTTGAAATCATCATTTGTGAATCAGGACACTTCATTGATCAGCAGTTCATTCTTTACTGAAATAACCGGCATTAATGTTCTGGTTATATTCAGAAGTATGGAGGCTCTAAACATGCGTGTTTCAATCATCAATATTGTTTTCTCAATATTGCGTGTTGAAGCATTTATGTAGCAGCAAACTATTTGCTCTGTAAAGAAACAATATTTAGATATTTAATCTTCATATCAGACATGTCTTCGACTCAAATGCATCCCTTACTGTCAGGAATTATTGTGTTTTTATTCCAACAACCAAATACTGAAGAAATGTCCTGCACAATTCGTTGGCATTTTATTGGTCTTATTTTGAAAACCAGCCTCAGTCACACACCAACTCACCACTAACTCCACCAATTTAATACATTTACCCTTTTGTTTCCTCGAGATGAAGATGTAAAAGTTTGAATGATGTCACTTTAGGTGTCATATTAGTATCGAGTATCTCCCCCACCCTCTTGTGTCTCGCAGCCCTGCAGGGATTCAGAAAAACACATTTTTCCGTTGAACCTCATTGATGACGGTGGAAGCAGACGTTACCGGCTCTGATTGGCAGGCTTCCTCTCTCAACTTGTTGTGTAAAAGCTGCACATTTCATCCGATGGATTCCCCCTCGCTGCGCTCCACACATCCCATTTGTTTTTTTCAGGGCCAAACAATGAATTTATGACTAACTGTAAACGAGCAAACTGTCGTGGAACAACAGCAGCCTTTGTCTCTAAACGAGGACTGCAGATCGTCCCCCACACAAAAAATAAACAATTATATAAAACTCATTATGAACAGATTGGAGCCCAATTATCTCACAGGAAATATTCCTCTGGATGATACATCATTGAAAATCCAAACGCATCATCTCTCTCTCGCCCCTCTCTCTCTTTCACTCCCCCCTCTCTCTCTCATGAGGTCACTCGGGTTCATTCTCTCCTTCGTGTTGTCGATCTTTGCTTGAGAAATGTTGTGTTGCTTTGCTCTTTTTCTTTTTAATCAGGCTGTTCTGTCGGCCTTGTTGACCCCCCTCTGCCCCGTCCCCTCTGCTAGGAAAAAAAAACAAAAACATCTCGTCACGACAGGGGATGTCAGAACCTATCGCCATGGAAACAGAGCTCAAAAGTTTGGAGCGTCGACCCCCATTGTGACCGCGTCCAATCAGATCTCAGGAAAAGCTTTTAGCGTTAGCATTACTTTACTCTGAAGTGCAGTGTGGGTACAGCAGTGTGGACCTGATGAGTGTGTGTGTGTGGTGTTTGTGTGTGTGTGTGTGTGTGTGTGTGTGTGTGTGTGTGTGGTGTTTGTGAGGATTGGGAGCCAGAAGGTGACTCATCACACCACCCCCAGAGGGGGTTTAGATCAGACTTAGCTTCGTGGTCTTGAATCCCTTCCTCTTCCTCCTTCCTCTTCCTCCTTCCTCTTCCTCTCGCGCTGAAGCGCCGTGGCACCTGATGTCCTCCTGAGCGGAGGAGCGAGTCGCTCCGTGCACTCCGGCCAAGTCCTCGCTTCCTTTGATGCTCGACTCTCGAGCTTCAAAAGTCCTCGGCGTCAAAGCCCCGCAGGGGAGGGGGCGTTTGGGTCCAGGCCCGGCTTCCTGCCTCACGCTCAACAAGACGGAGAGAGGCGCGAGAGATCGGGGCTTCCTTACAGAGGACGGAGCGTTATTTTGTTTATAGATGATACCCAAATTCTATGTACCAATTGTCTGTAACATCTATACACATTTATATACAAAACTATATTAGATATATTTTATAAAGGCCTGTAATGTTACTGCAAACCATCATTTGGAGCCCGAGGCGACGCCTCGTGTGTGCACACGTCTGTCTGAGCCTTTGAGACCGGTCTAACTCTAAATGCTTCTGCCGGCCCGATCGGAAATAATAGAAGACATTGTCGGCCTGTTTTCCAGGCTCGTATACGTGCGCCACATGCGTGTGTGCACTCGGGAGATAAAACTGTGGTAACCTCTTCTTCAGCAGTAATCCTCCCAGCCTGTCAGTCCGAGTCGCTCTTCCACTGCGACACACACACACACACACACACACACACACACACACACACACACCTTTATTATCTTCCAGTGCCTGGGGCGGCTGGGGACAACCCCATTGTCTGAAGCCATGCAGACAACATAAGCCTCGGTCTGCACACGGGAAACACAGGTAGGTAGCCGTCTGATTATATATGTAGGCCATGAAGAACGGACCAGTGCGGCCACGGCGGCCCCGCCTGACCGTCTGGAGCCATCGCCGTTCATGGCGAGAAACCCCGCCGTCAGGGGACGCACAGGCGGACGTCTTCTGCACTGTTTTGCTGTTTTTCCACCTGGCTGAGCGATGGCTGGATGGGCAGAAAATGATGGAGGCGACCTTTCGCAAAGACGGATGTTCAGACGAGAGGCTTTATCTTCGCTCCACGGGTGATTGGTTCTTCTCTCGGCGTGAATGCATGGATGCGTTTCTGTGTGTTTTGCACTTAACTGAGCAGGTAACTCAGGGCTAAACACTTCGTAGGTGACAAATGTTTCTGGGCATATTTTTCCCAAACTATATAACCATTATGTGTTGCAACCATTTGTATAAAAACAACTCCATCCTTTAAGTTGCACACGGACAAACTGTGAGCACAGGAGCAGTTTCAAGCTCATTTCTAGGGCCTGTTATCATCATGAGCTCCCTTATGTCATGTAAACATGTTTGTTTGTATGTCAAGTGACTATAAATGGATCACAAATGACGAAAAAGGATGAAAACTGCAGTAGACAAGACTCAGCAAATAGGAGCCTCTTCTGCCGGATCGAATGGAAATGTTAGCCTGATCTCTGGAAGCCAAGTGGTTTAGTGTGTATTATAGGCCGTCTCATGCAAACACACAGAAAACAAGTTACTTTTGATTTAGTCGTGATGGAGGGAGGATCGTTTTGCTGGATGTTCACCCTCAATGTCAGGAGACAGGATATGGATTGTGTCATAAATATTTCACCAGGCCGCACGCGTTGAAGTAAAAACACTGGCGTTGTCTGAGGTGAGAAAGTAGTCAGAGGACATTCAAAGCGTCCACTGGACTGACCCGTGGATTTCTGTTTGTGATATTATTGATTGTGTTAGAGACTTGTGTCAGAATGAGACAAGCAGGTTCAACTTAGCTAATGTTAGCTAACGTTTTTTGTTAGCTAACGTTAGCTAACGTTTTTTGTTAGCTAACGTTTTTTTAGCTAATGTTAGCTAACGGTTTTTGTTAGCTAACGTTTTTGTTAGCTAATGTTAGCTAACGGTTTTTGTTAGCTAACGTTTTTGTTTGCTAATGTTAGCTAACGTTTTTTGTTAGCTAACGTTTTTGTTAGCTAATGTTAGCTAACGTTTTTGTTAGCTAACGTTAGCTCCTATGTCATCTGTTTCCTCAAAGAGAAAAAAAATCCAAATGAGTAAAAGATCCCTGACATTCAATGCCCTGTATAAAACACAGAACTACTGAGTGAGAAACTAATTTATGCTTAGCTAACATTAGCTAACGTTATTTGTGAGCTAACGTTAGCTAACGCATCTTGCAGAGGAGTGGGGTTATTCCTAAGGAGTCACTCCTTTTACACGTGACGGCGGCATCGCACGCACTGAGAGTTCCCTTTTTGTCTTTGCATTATTTCACAAACACATGGAGCAGAAACAGCACTTTACTGGGTGGTTAGAGGATACAATGGGCCACTCGCAAGGGGTCAATCTGCACGTGAGTGTATATCCGAGTTCCCTTGCAGAAGAAATCAGCGCACACAGCAGTGTGACAAGCTGGATCAAAGCAAAATCAAATCCAGCAAGGCGAGAGCGGTCGCACGGGGACTGTGTGTGTCGACGTGGCTTGAATCTAGAAATTAAGTCAAAGGGCCGGCGTGTCGGTTTAGGAGAAACAGATGATTGGTATTTGGTTTCCTTCTTCACATGCAACAACACAGCAGTGCATCCATTGATCAGATGAAACACTCTGACACTCTCAGCTCTCACATTAATCTCTCCTCGCACCGGCTCAACCAAATCAATTCCTCATTATGCGAGATGATTTAGTCCGGCGTCGACACAACACGGACAAATCTCGGCTTCCGCGGGCGGGTACATTTTATACAAATAAATTTGCAATGTCGAGCATCTCCTCTCTGACCCTCGGTCACCTGCGCCGGGGGCACAGCTGGAAGGCGACATGGATTCAAATGAACAGCGCGGCCCTGTTGCGTGGTCGCAAATCATTCAACAGCTGCGAATAAAGCATTTTAAATAGATTGTGCCGTCGTGTTCCTGACTGGCAACGGCCACTGTAATCACTGAACCAGACGCCTTTTAACCCACTCATGAATGTGTCGCCTTTAACCCGCTCATTAAGCTGTCGCCTTTTGAGACTTTGGACAAACACCAACAGCACAGCTGAGACAAAAGCTACATCATTTGTGCAGAAAAGTGTTTTTTTGGGGGGGGGGTTGTGGCGAAGGAAAGTAAACCATTATCAAGCAAAAGAAAAAGTCCTGATAAACCACTTAAACATCAAGCAGACTAATGCACATTTAAAATGAGTGATGATACAAATACTAGAATAAAGAATTTTACAAGAGAGGAGGCATCAATCACGGAGAGACGGAGGAATGGTCAGAGATTAAAGTGATTAGAGGAACAGGCAGGAGGCCAAATGATGCACACAATAATTTAGGGATGGAAACTATATGAATCATTGAGTTTCTTTTCTTTTTTCTTCTTCTTTTGGAAAAAGTGTCCGTCTAGCAGCCAGTCGCTCTGCATGGCGTCTGTATCCCGGGTTCCCACAGCAACGCGGTTGCTATGTGATCAAGCTATCTGGAGATCTGGCAGATGTCACCGGGCGCCGCTCTCCAGAACTGAAGCCTCGGTCACATTTCAGGCCGTTTAAAAGGCTCTCCACCCGTCCGCTCGTTTCTCTCTTTCTGACCGACAGGAAAGACTTCAATAAGACGACATTCTGACCCGCCGACAGACGGCGTCGTGTCTTTGCGTCGCGAATACTTTCACGCTGGATGCTCCTGCATCCTTTTATTGTTGTTGTTGATCATCCCGTCAAAAAAACACTGAGCCAAATGCACATTGTGTAGTATTCATTATCTCGGATGAATACCTCGAGACGTCAGTCAGGAGAGGCCCGTCGAGAGCAGCTCGACATGCAGTCCCTCCCCTCCATCCAACCTCACTCCTCTCCCCCATCATTCCTCCTCCTCCTCCATCCTGCCTCCCCCATCCTCCATCCTCCCCCTCCTTCAGAGCCCCGGTGCTGCGCGCGCTACAGCGTAGCCCCTGCGTGACGCATGTCTCTGCACCTCTGACGTGTGGATCTGCACAGGAGTGGGAATACCACCTACTTGCTTTCCTGTAGTCGATGCCCCCGAGCGGCGTGCTGCTCCTTTTGTATTCACCGCAACGCGCCGACAATCTGTTCGAATCGATGCACGTAGAGGCTCAACTCCCACATGCAGAAATGTGTTTATTAACCACTATTTATTAGATTTAAAGTAAATTAGATAAAAGACAAAGGTATATGGTTACAGTTCTGGTTAAGGAGGGAACGTAAGTCAATAAAATGTCCTCACAAATGTAGTAGGAGAGCCCTGTGTGTGGCAGCTCGTTAGGACCAGGTGCGTCCCGTTAGTGTTGACGAGCTTCTTCACGCTGGCCAGCTGTTAGCCGTTAGCTGCGGACGGAGGCTTCTTCTAGCCGTGCTCGACCGTGTCGTATAGTTCGTGGTGAAAAAGGGGAAAAGCAGAAACGTTGCGTCACTCCATAGACTATATATCAGAAGTTGATGTCGTCACCGTGACTTCGCCTGGAGTTCTGCTTTTCTGGCCGTCGCCATCTTGTTTTTTCGCAACCGGAAGTGACGCGAGAGGCCGGAGCTAAATTACAATTAACGTTCCCCGAACTCAAAACTATGAATGTGTTAAAGTTGTAAGATTCGACATGGGGCAACGTGGTGGTCGTGACCTGTCAATCACAAGGTAGCCCCGCCTTAACGCATACGTAAATGAACATCATGCTTTATTGAACAAGACTAAAACTAGTGAGACCATAAACTCATGTTTACAATATTTACCAAGGGATTAAATCCAGTGAGAAGTAGAGACAAAGGTCTCGTTCCTCAAATAAATAAAATAACAATAAATGCTGTATTTCCATTATGATCTCCTCTAGGATTATTCAGTGTTTGAGGTTTGACTTGCACTCTTTTGAATAATAGGAAGGAAAGAATAAATAGAAGGAATGATCCAGGAATACTAAAATCATACATTTAAGTATAAATGTATTATTATAATATATATATATATATCGAGCTCAAATAACAGCAAACTGTCATCTCTGGTCTACTCCCCACACGCAATGACTCTTTACTGTTCCTATGTTTTTTAATAACAATGTTATTGCTTATGCTGTGTGCATATATGAAACTGTGTTATTGTGATCCTTCTATTTATATTTAGTACACGGGTTCTTTCAGGAGTTTTATTGTCTGTATATTTCTGTACACACGATATGAGACTTCACCCTGAGGAACTAATATTCACAAGGCTCAGACTTTATTCTATTAAAATGCCGGCTTAGGTACCTGCAGAACCTGTACGCTCTGTATTGTTCATTAAATACAAGAAGATGCTTTCACTGATGAACAGCCTCGTTGAATGAAATAAAAAGCGTCTGTCTGTAAAGTTGCTCCGAGGGTCACTGAGGTCACGACGCCCAACATTGTAATGGATGCACTGTCCTTGTTTTCTACACCATGTGACTTCAACGGTTCGCAGCTCAATGGGGAGTCATGAGATTGGCCAGACGAAGCGATACAATTCCAACAAATCATGTCCATGTCCTAGAGTTAGGGTTAGGACAACGTCCAAGAGCCGGACGTTGTCTCAAACCGCTTGAAGGTCGTTTCATTTCATGAAACGTGACCGAAATGTGCATCGAAGGCTGAGATAAGACCAAGACTTTGACGGCGTGAGACCGAGTCCAGACCACGCCGCATGCCACACTCATGACCGTGTATATAGGCACCCCTAATGCATCTGAAAAGGTCCATATTCCCATGAAAAAATACATAAATACTTGCATTGCTGTATACTATGCATAAGCGTAGCACGAGAAATGTCTTGATGAAATAATCCAAAAGGTATTGCAGAGCTGAATCGTGTGTGTGTGTGTGTGATTGTGTGTATGTGTGTGTGTCAAATTGCGATCACAGAGCTGATGTACATTTATGTAATATATCCGGCAATGCATAATTACATTTTAATTGAATTTAACGACTGGCAGCTCATCACAGCTGTGGTCTTGCAGGGTCTTGAGTTAGAAACGCCGTCCTTTCCCGAGACCGAGAGCTTTCACCAAGAAGACGCCGCCGTGGGAAAGATGCTCTCCACCCTGCTGATTGCTTTCCTTCCCCTTCACAGTTTTTCTTCTCCTCTTTTCATCCTTTTACGGTGTCAAGCGCTCCAGCGTCCCCCCTCTCCCTCCTCCTCCCTGTGTTAGTTTCTCCCTCTGGTCTTCTATGATTTACCTGCTCGCTTCTCCATGACTCTCATTACCTGCCCGCCTTCGGACTCTCATCCTCTCGGCCATTCAGCAACATGTCAATGGGTTCCTCCTCCTTCCTCCTCCTCTGCTCACCTCCCTCCAGGTCCTCCTCCCCCTCCCCCCTCCTTCTGCCTGCACTCCCAATTGTGACACACTATCTCATTACATTAGCCATTTGATGGATTGTTAATATAAAATATTGATATCAGTGCAGCTTTAAATAGACAAGGAGTGTACTTAAAAACAATGTAATTGCAACCAGTCGGGGCACAGGATTTAATGGGATTTCTGGGACAGAAGATGCTGAACTATGAGGTCATACAAGATGAATGACCGTGGGGTTAGAACGTCTTATCTGCGGCTTTTTCGAAGCCATATTTGAGTTTTGTGAGTTATTTAAAAGGTAATGACTTAAATTAACTGCGGGAACGCCTCAATGAGATAAGAGTTTTTTTGTGTGTTGGCCAAGACAGCAAATAAATAGTTTGGTTACAATACAATCCTTTGTTTCTCAACAACAAAACGGGGTTTCCTGATTCTGGTGCCCGACTCTCTAGGAGATTTGGTTTGAAACATTGATTGCGGCTTTAAGAAGTGACAACGTTTCACCTTTACACCTTTTAAAGTGCCTCCAATGCAATTCACATTGATTCTGTTTCCTGTAATAGCTGTCAAACCAATAAGAAGTTAAAGAAAACTGATTAAAAGTGTGATTCATCTATGATAGCTGATTTATTTTTAGTTAGTTTAAATGTGCATTTCAAGCTATTAAACAAGGCAAGATGTCTTAACGCCATTTTTTCCCCACAGTAAATGGAATTATCCAAAGTAAAACATCATTTTCAAGAAAAGAAGAGTGTAGTTTTCAAACTTAAACACACATTTTCAATCTGTGTGTATGTTGAGAGCCCTGTTACAGCATCACATGGTCTCCTGTCTAACGCAAACACAAGGCTTTATCGGATAAAACTCTAAACTTCCACATACTGCCTCGTCTTATGTCATTAGTTTCTTCACCTTTAGTCGAACGGTTGCTTCATGCAAGTGTGTTTTCATTGATCGGCAGCCTGAACGGACACACTCATCTCTCCCAGACGTGCAATATCCACTTCTCAAACAAATGTTTCTCAAATCAAGTTTTGCTGGTTTCTTGCGCAACAATCTGAAGCAATTCTGAAAGACACGACGCGCATTCATGGGAAGTTCCCCGCGACAAGTCGAGCGACAAAAATGATTCTCATGAAAGGAGATAATGAGCTGTCAGTCAGGTGTTTAGTACACAGGCAGCAGATATGAATCCCGCTCGTTCACGTGCCATTTGTGTGTAACTGCGCCTTCATGAGGTCAAAGAACATTCAACCCCCGGGGTCATTATTTATTCACGACTTTTGCCAAACACTTGCTAGATCTTGTGCTTCGGGAGATGGGCCGAGAAGGCGCGTTTCAAAGCCTCGGACGCGCTTGGCTTCGTGCTGAGCGTCGCAAAATCCTCATCAGCAGATCGTCTCAGACATCTTTTGGAAGCGCGTGTCCGACCAGATGGCGCGCTGGCTGATTTCAAGGATGTGTCCCTTTCTTTTGGAAGAAAAAAAATCTTCTGAAGCAAGAAAGCGAATCTAAGAAATTAGAGAATTCGCGGCGAAACGTTCGTTCGTCCTTCCGTCCGCAAACAACTGAGGAGAACGCTGACTCGGCGTGTGTTTGTGTCTATACCTGCATCCTCACAGGGAACTTTTCTCAGGGGCCTTGTCAGCTAAAAAAACACAACGCCGCATACATCAGCGCCGCATGTGCGACATCCGTGGCTCTCGTGAGTGCGTCCGCACCACTCCTGAGATTAAATCTGTGCGAGTACCAAGAGTCTGCCTAGAGGACGGTTCACGAAGACGACTCGTTACACAATATCATGCACGACTTGTGTCGTTGTGAGAGCTTGGCCGGATCATAACCCGTATCCTCATTGCGCTGCATTATTGATACCTGCTTTTCCCGAGGCCCGGTGGACCTTTGACTCCTGGCGGTGTGAGTCACGCTCTTCGTGCATGCGACGAACTTCAAGTAGGCCACACTCTCAACGATCCATCGCCATCCCGCACGAAGCACACACATATCTCTACTGCGTATGCATCCAGGGACCCTTCGTGCCTCAGTTGATCCTCATTATATCACCACATGCATGTGCTATATGGTGTGCGAGTGCTTATGCATTCATGTAGCGTGCCGCACGGGGTGAGCTGAGAGCAGCGGGAGAACCGGCATGCCCTCTCTCTCTCCTCCTCCATCTTGAAAGACTCCCTCGCTGTTTCTATGCTGTAAGGGAAGAAAAAGAAAAAAAAAGAAGCATGTCCCCGTGTAAACTTCCCCTTATATAAAATCAATGACAGCCCTCAGGGGACATGAACGCGACACGGTTGGAGGGTCGGTCAATCGGTGACCAGAGAAATTATTTAAAGTGACGCAGCTGACCTGAGATTGATTTCTAACCCCCCAAAAAGTCAGCCGCCGCTCCGTCAAGCATTAAAAGCCTTTGATTCTCTGCAGAAAACATCTGTCCTGACAGCGGAGATGTGTTTTTTTTAATCCGTCTGGATGCAGAGGATACTTGCGTCATGTTTAAACTATTCATACTGTACATCCTTTATGGAATATTCAATGCAACAGAGGCCCAGTTTGAACAAACATGAGGAATTAGCCGCTAAAGTAATCACAGCGAGAACACCGGCTGTATGAAGAGCGGCCGAACTTTTGTAGTGTCGGGAACCGACAAACAAACACCGAACCAGATCCAGCCGGCGCGGGGCAATTATCCCCCAGTGTTAAAATACAGACATCTTTTAATGATTGCATTTAAAAGGTTTCTGTGAACACGCGCGCATCCATGAGATCATCTCCTCGGGGTGAGAGTTTTAAGGAACCAGGGGTTTTTTTTCAGCTCCCTGTGAGGATGCGGGAGACACAAATAGACAGAAACGCAGCTTCTCGTCCTCCACCGGGAGAGTCCCCCCGTTGTTTTGAGGCAGCAGGTTTTTACATGAATTATCTTGCGTTGAGGAGCGGGACCTCTGGTGGTTTGGTGGTGAGGCGGAAAGAAGGTTTGTTTTCGCATCTTCAAAACATGGACAACTCTGAAAAAAAAACAACAACGCTGTGGCGCCGACCTGTCGATCACACGGTAGCCCCGCCCTGCAGCTTGCTCTGCTTTATGGTCTGTTTGACTCTAACTGAGGCAATAATTTACTAAATGAACCTCATGGTGTAGTGAAGAAGACTTGGAAGTAGAGATTGAGATCATAAACTCACGTCTACAATGTTTACAGAGGGAATTAATAAAAGACTTTTATACGATCTGACTGCTTTTTGCAGCCAGAGGAGTTGCCCCCTGCTGGCCAGTCGAGAGAATGCAAGTTTAAGGCTTTTCTACGGCCGTCTTTTGATCCATATCATCAATAGCGAGCTGAACAAGTAGAGCTTTGTCTGATAATACATGTTAATCGTCCACTCTAACAATAACAACAAAAAATGGAGAAGAAACAAAAGAGTTTGAAACTCTTTTGTTTTAAATGTGTTACAACACCTGGCCGTAGGGGGCGCTGCCGCCCACGCAGCATCCCTCCATAGCTACGAGGGATCCACAGCATCATCACGATGCTCTTGAATCCTCACTATATGTGGCAGCATCTGAATTCCTGCCTCTATATGTGTGTGTGTGTGTGTGTGTGAGAACATATACTGTATGTATATAGGAGGGCAGGATAATGAGCGGTGCCTCCCACCACCCACTCAGCTCAACGCTTTGATTCAGATGCACATAGGGAATGTTTCAGCTCTTGTGTAGGTGATGTAAAATACATATTTCATAACATTGATCGCCTCCTTTGAGAGAGAGAGTTATACTCCGGACATGATTTAGGCTTTTTTTGCTTTCCTGAGTCTTTTCTGACCTTTGTCACCATCACTTTTTGCCAGATCTTTTTTTTTTGTGTTACGCGGCGTGAAACAGACCCACACATGAAACCTTCCTTCTTCTCTGGGCTCCTTTCTTTTTTCTTTTTTCTTTTTTGGCATGTTTCTTGACTAAAAGTGGGTTAATGAATCAGTGGCAGGGACACAATACTCTGCTGTAGATTATATGCTTAGGAGGGATCACTTTGACCTGAATGGGTCTGATTATATAAGCGAAGGAGTCAGAGGAAGGAAAAGGAAAAAAAGACAAATATCCCCAATAAACACAAACAATAATACATTCTGCCGAGCAGGTGTGACGTCATCAGGTTGCAAGTGTACCTTATTAACACAAAAACAACACGATAACAACAACAAAAACAACTCTTTGAGGTGTTTTTGCTCCACAAGTCAACAGTCAAACCATCCAAGAGAGATCTGATGTTTTATTAAAAACATTTGTTCAGTTACATCGTTTCAACACACACACACACACACACACACACACACACGTCGTTTGGCAGTCGGTCCTGGAGGAAGTCGTCCCGCTAACGTGGCCTCGCTCCCGGTGTCAGAAACATCAGTCAGAAACATCAGTGTCGGTTTTCTGGCGTCGCCTTTTAAAAACCGAACTTCACAGAAACACCAGAGTGAGACGTCAGCCTGAACGCACACACACACGCACACAGACACACACACATACACACACACACACACGGACACACACACACGCACACACACACACACACACAGACACACACACACACACACGGACATGCACGCCAGTATTGTAGAAAAATAGAGTGATTACTAATTGAATCCAGTTTCACCTGATTCAAGACTTTTCCATACAAAAAAAAAGAAAAAGAACAATCGCTATGAGCATCAATTAAGGTCGAGACATCACAACATACCAGCCTACAGGCTTCAACATGACTTTATAGGCTATTTGTTAAAGAGTCCTGAATATCTTTATGCAAAAAAAAAACAACAACAAACAACAACACAATGTGCTATTATGTGTGAACGTTTGATAGCAGCATCTGAATATTTTGCACTGTGAGTGGGACACTGAAGCGGAATGGGCAGAGAGACATAGAGACACACAGACAGGGAAAGAGAGAGAGAGAGAGCGGCGGACAGCTGAGCATCTTTCACTACACATGGAGCACCGCTGTTTGGGAATGCGCCATCTCGTCCCTGTATTGCTCCAGCCAGTTCGTCAGCTCGGATATCCGGTATCCCTCCGGTCCCCTGCCCCCCTGGTACACCACCCTCTCGTCCCTCACCACGTAAAGTCTCTCAAAGTAGGCTCCGTACGCGGCGTTGGACGAGTTGTCCATATTGTCCACCACCACGTTGCTCCCGGGCACCTCGGCGAGCATCAGCCGCGCGGCTCGCAGCCGGTCCTCCAGGCAGCGGTGCTTGGGGATCTGGTACGGCGCGTCCGAGCTCACCCAGCCGTCCGACGGATGCGCCTCCTCGATGTACACCACCACAAAGTCCGCAATGTCCGCGTACTGGCTCACGACGCGCTGGAACGCCGTCAGGCGCGTCATGAACGGCGGTCAGGAGCAGCTGCCAAAGTTCAGGATGAGCGGTCTCGTCCCTTTCACGCAGTCCAGGATCTGGACCTGCCGCCGGTCCTGGACCAGCATCACCTCGGTGTTGGGCGCCGCGCGTCCGAGGTGCGCCGATTTGAGAAAGTCCAGTTTCTGGCCGTACCACACGGCCCGGAGGGACTCCAAGGTGAACATCTTGTTGGAGTCGGAGACGCACACCGGCGGGTCGTCCGGGCTGTCCTGCTGCCGCTCTCCCATTTTCAGCAGCACTTTTCTCCGGATGCACAAGAAATCCAGGAGCCACAGCATGACGGCGGCCAGCAGGAAGCGGGGCAGCAGCATCAGGCACAGCGCTGCGTGCTTCAGCGCTCTCGCGGAGTCGGGCATCATCTCTTTCCCCCACCACCACCACCACCACCACCCCCCACCCCACCACCACCCCCCTCTCCTCTCCTCTGCCGATGGGATGCGACTGGGCCGGCGCGCGCGCGAGAGAGAGAGAGAGACAACAAGTACTTAGTCCCCTTTACCCATTGGAGAAAACTATCTGACGCACGCAGGCGCTCTTTTTATAGGTACAGCGGCATTTGAATAATGGTGGGGGTTAAAAAAGAAAAAGAATGAAGAAGAAAAAAGAGAAGAAGCAAAAACACGCCTCCGGTACCCGCACCGCCCACTCACATGGTGGGGATTACCTCCCGTCCACTCTGGGTTTCAAAGAACCAGAGAGAGAGAGAGAGAGAGAGAGAGAGAGAGAGAGAGAGAGAGAGAGAGAGAGAGAGAGAGAGAGAGAGAGAGAGAGAGAGAGAGAGAGAGAGAGAGAGAGAGAGAGAGAGAGAGAGAGAGAGAGAGAGAGAGAGAGAGAGAGAGAGAGAGAGAGAGAGAGAGAGAGAGAGCAGTGACACGGTGTCTCCATACGTCCATTGGTGTGTACGTGACAGCGGGATGGCTGCGTGGTGATGACATAAAGGAGCGACGCGTGGATTTGGGTTTAATTGGCGGTGGTCAGTTGTTAAAAAGTCAGCAATACAAATTAAAAAAAAACAACAACATGTAAGTCGTCGCTTCCTTCCCGCCTGTGGAGTCAGAGCTCTGCGTGGCCACGAGGCGGCGCTGCACTCACGCGCACTGCCAAACGAGGCTGCGAGGCGATGACTCATTCAGCGGTCTGCTCCAGGAGCAGCAGGAAGAAAGAAAGACAGGATGAATAAAGTCAAAAGGTGTTCAGGACATTTAAGTTTCCTTATCTACCGTCTTAGTAGAAGATGTGAACCCAAAGACTCTTTTCATAGCAAGCTGCTCGTGTTTCAGTATGTGGCGTTGAATATGTCGCTTATTGTTGTTGTCATCCTATAATTTTATAATTGCAATCGTCTTCTCAGCAGCCTTCTGACTACATCTAAACAAAAATTAACATTATTTCCACATTTATCGAAGGCCCGCTGCATTGGATTGTGTTTTATTGTGCAGGTGTCCGTTCAAAGTGACTCAGATTAAGGTGTTTTCTTATCTTAAGGTAAGTTTCAATCACTGTTTCATGGCTGAATTGAATAAAAGTGTCTTAGATCTCCTAATTCCAGATCCTTGTCGACTCTTGAGCTCGTTTCATCTTCATCTGTGCGTGTTCTTTTAGGCCATTTCTTCTTCTTCTTGTGTTTCAGTGACACATTATATCTGATTCAAATAAAAAGAGTTTAAAAACAAAGTGACGTGAATGTCAGTGTCCTTTTCATTATGTTGCCAAGGAACCAGAGTCAAGGAATTTGGTCTGGAAACAAAAAAAAACACACAATGTCTGTTTCGTTAATACACACACACACACACACAAACACACACACAAAACCTAAATAGTGTGTTAATTTGTGAGTTTTAGCTGTGCTGTGATGCAGATCCTGTTCTTAGGACGGAGCCGGGCTAGCAGTTCCCCCTTGTTTCAAGTCATTGTGCTAAGCTAAGCTACGTAGCCTCACGTTCACATGTACACACGTGAGCGTGCCCGTCGCGCGATAACTGAACTGACGCCTGAGACTGGCGACGAAGAGTCGCCGCACGCTCAGGAGAGACGCCGCGAGGGCCCCGAGGCGCCGAGCCCAACGTTGGACGACGCCGAACTCGAGAAGCGCCGAGGCCTGCGGACGCCGCGAGCGCCGAAAGAGTGATTCAACCCACCGACAGCTTCAAAGTTGAACCGGGAGGTCGGTCTGCAAACAGTTTTGCAACAAAACGGCTCCAACCCCGAGGGTTCGCTTTCATAAAACCTGCCTCACCGTCCCACTCGCCGGCTCGCCGTCTTTCCTGGTGATGTCACTGAGTCCGGTGGAGCAGATGCTGAACAAGGAGCAGATCCCAAGAAGATGAGATTCAAGTGAAATGACACACGGAGGCCC